>NW_027514115.1:835000-940000 GCF_048772815.1 Callospermophilus lateralis
GCTGCATCATGTCAGTCACAAGCCATTTGAAAGCCAATGGCCAATCCACATGAAACCACCAGAGATGGTTTATCTCACACCTACCCACCTTTGCTGTAGGCCCACTACTCAGCAGGTTCCAACTTACTGGCATCTCTGTTCTACACCATTTTTGTGAAACCCAGTCAATCAAGGCACTTTCTCGTACACTCATGATCAGCAACAGGATCTCCAATGGTTTTCCAGTGCCACCTGGTAATGGGAATTTCAAAAATTTCATGGTATTTATCGAGCCCATTTTTTAAGGTTGAAGTTGGAGGCACTGAGGGTTTCATTTAATTCAGTAACCATTAAATGGTGAGGAAGCCCATTTCAATGAAAGCTCTGGAAGACTCTCACAGGCAAGGCTTCCCAAAGAGTTGCCAAATGGTCACATAAAGCCAGGCATATTGAGGTCTACAATGTAAAATCCTTGCGTGTTTTGACTCTCAACTATGGGTGCTAATTCTTTCAGAAAAAAATTATGTGATAACCTGGCTGAGATTCCCTGTGCTCTGTGGAAAGCCTTCCTGGGCACAGATCTCAGTTTCCAAGGGTGACTCTCATGCATGGCCTCCTAAAATCCCAACAAAACTCATGGCAATACCTCTCTGAGATCAGTTCCAGAACTCAGTCTCTAAGGGGAATCACACTAGAATTCAAGACCAGGTGGAGCCAGTCATATTTTTCAACAACCACACTAATAACCACAATTAAAACCAGAACACTTCCACATGGCCGTCATCTTCTTCCATATAGGTACTCATTTTAACCTCTGGCTGGAGGTTTCCATGAGGGGCACAGCCCAAGACAGTGTCCAAAATAAGCTCCCTTGCCCCTCATTTGCTTAACGTTGGGGTGGCCTGAACACCTTCCTGTGAACCATGACTTATCAAATAGGCCTGCCGTTAATACTCCTCTGCTTCTCCAATTTGAGGACTACTGACTGTGGGGTTTAGATTCTTCATGTGAATTGGAATCATTGGAATCACCTATGGGCTAGCCTCTGAAGGGCTTTGAAGAACTCATTTGACCCAAAGGCACCCTATTCTCACTTGATAGAGGTCAGGAACCTTACAGAGGTAGGGAGAGACTTCATCCACAAAAACTGCTCTTTTGGCCATTTTGGTTTTGGATGAACACGTGGGATGCATAAGGTGCTGAGTATCTAACCACAGCCTCACACAGGGCCAAGAGGCTGTTTCAGAAACATCCATTTCCAAAGCAATTAAGCAAAGAGCCACAGGTGATGCCCATTAATTTCCATTTGAAAACAGTTTTCTTCAGGCTTCACAAATTAGTGTCCTGAGGTAAAGACCTTCCTGAAATTCAGGGCAACAGAACAATAGGTAAGCAAAAGGCCCAAAGAAGGGTTTCTCCACTGAGACTTTCCTGGTCCCACTGATATCTGAGTTTTCTTAGATTCTCGCCATTCCCTTCAGCTATCCAGTACATCACCATTTCACAGAGCTTGGAGGTGGTACATATCTTGGACACAAAACCATGAGGCTATTCTGGAGAGTTTCCAGAATTCAGGAAGAAAACAGAAACTACTGAGAGCAGATGTTGCCCTTCAATAAGACAAGATGCAGTCCATTTGTAAATTGGGCAGGATGAATGCTTGGAAGCTTTCTACTAGACAGGACACATCCATTGATGCATTCTCTTTTCTAATGTCTACAATCACGGACAGAGTGGGATACACAGACATAGAAGCACTCGCCTTGTCAAACCACTTACTGGAAACAGTCCACACCAATCCAAACAAAGAGCCTTTCCTACCTATTCTCAGAACATGAGACAAAACCACAAACCCACACACACACACTCAAAGGCACCTCCTTTGCTCAAGTAAGTCTGTGACTATCCATAGTGTCCTCAGAATGGTGGGCCATTGTATGTTCCCCCAAAATGGCCTGTCCTGTATCAGATCTGGTCTCCTTGGCCAACACTTTGAAGTTGTTAGGAGCCATGGGTGAGCCACTACCTGCTTTCCCAGGAAAAGCTCCTCTTCAGAGCTTTCCTGTCATTTGGCCATCATCACATCAGTAGGTACTAAGAAAGACTGACTCTGTTCTTGGTAAATCAAAACAAGTGAGACCACTGGGACTGGGACTGTGACTGGCTCTTGGTGCCTGTCTTCCAGGATCAAACGTCCAGAGAGTTCCATCACCAAGGCAGTGAGGTGAGGTCATTTCCTTCAGGAACTGAAAGAGGTCACTGACTTGGCAACCACTTTGTCCTAACAGTTACTTCTAAGGGTCCCATGAGATGGAGGCTGTCCCTACTTCCTGTCACACTTTCACAGTTAGAATGGTATACCAACCATAGGTACCTGAGAACAGCTCTCCACACAGGCCTGGTTTGGTCCATCTTCTCTACATTAAGAAGGTAGAGGCTGATTCAGACACATCCCTTCATCCTGACCAGATAGTTTGCCATGGAAGATGTCTTTTGCTCTCTCAGGTCCTTCATAGCTTCCTTCATCATCTCAGGGGATCATTTCTGCATATACCTTTGATGTTCTCAGCAGGTGGAAGATCCCCTACATTCCTGTATTGTAAGACCAACTCTGTCCCTCCTCTTCTGTAAAGTTAGATTGAGGGAAAAGTGTATGTTTAGGGTTAATAACATGTTTGATTTGCGTTAGGAATCTTTCTGCCGGATGAATAATGGTATTTGGAGCCTGTGATATTTACAAAAATATATAGCTAAAATATAAGTATAAAAACAGAAATCTAGGTAAGATTGGAAGCCAGAAGGGAACTGGGCCCTTGAGTGGGATACTTAGGTTTGAATTATGTTCTGCACATGTGTCTCAGATAAATTGATATACAATGGCATAGGACCTTATACCTTGGATAATTGATTGTCGAAGAGAACATCGAGTCAAAAAACTATAGTCAGTAGCATTAGGAAGATAGTCAGTAGGTTTAGAAAGAAGAGTGAGTATAGGATTTGGACCAAAAGTTCTTTAGCAATAGGGTTTCGGGTAGAGAGTGAATGTAAATGTCAGCATATGTGAAGTGTCAGTCACAATGATGAACTGGGGGAAATATGTATGAAAGCAGGTATCAATAAAGATATTACCAAATCAGGCAAAGTATGAAGTGAGTGATAGGATTAGACATTTTCAACATGGTTGAGGTTGAATATATAATCTTAGGAAGAAACAAATATGTAGTCACCAATTTGATTTACATTTGAGAGCATTAGGCAACCTGAACATGGTTCTTTTTAGTAATCCACGCTCCCTTGGCATTTAGGCTTTGATACAATCATGAGTGTGACCTTCGTTTTTTGTGACCAGAATATTCCTGTGATAAAATCTATATATAGATAAGGTGACATGAGTATTTCTTCCACCATTTCTGGGAGCAATATTTTGAAGACGTATAAATTAGTATTGAAGGGACAAAGAAGAGTACACTGTATCTATTAATATAGAGATAATGCATTAATAGACAATACTGAGAATAAAAAGCATAACTGGTTCCAACTTTAAATAATGGATTGAATTGAATCGTGAACATATAGAGGAAATCTTATATTGATATACAATTATTCATTCCAACCAGTTATACATCTAATGTTAATATTAATGTTATGGTTCATCATGAAGAGTGTGTGAGTTTAGCTTCGAAATTGATTATGGAAATTGAAAATAATGTATTTGGAAAGAAGTCTCATGAAAAGACCAGTCAAGTAACATGGAGGAATACATGTATTCTGAAGCAAGAAGTGTTTGAAAGTGAAACAAATTCCTATATATTTTAAACTTGTGGAAGAAATACATATCCTATGATGTGCAAAAACTGAAGAAATAGTAATGTACCAGTGTTGTATTAAAATGAAGGTCAATATAGACATCATGTCCCATAGGAATCTACTGGCATTGATGTTAAACTGGGTCAGTTACTGTAGAAATATTAGGATTTGTAAACACCATTGATTGAAATTAGTTTTCAGTACTGGGAAATAAATATGTATTTCAGGTGGATGAATATTTCTGAGAATTATCTTCTGAAAAGTTGATTATAAATTTATATACATGAACATGAATGAATTTACAGAGTGTGTATAAGTCACATACCTTTCATATTTTGAGAAATCTGGAGTGTATATATATATATATATATATATATATATTTTTTTTTTTTTTTTAAATAAACACAAATATACATTAAAAAGTATCAATATATATGCTAATCGTAATTCATCATGTAATATACATCATTCAAAGATGCAAAATATTTATTATACTGAACATGGATTTATGTATAATATTGTTCTACTGGGAAGCTTACACATAGTTTGAATTTTCAGTTCCCACAGCGTTTAGGAGGACTGATCTCTTCTCACAATTTGTATCTGCCAATTCAGCCAACTCATGAAAATGTACGTGTGATACCAGGTAGGATTCTGTATGTGCATATAAAAATACATGTGCTGAGTAGGCTACAGAGAAAGGGAGACAGGAATTCACATATTTGTGAACTTTATAAACACATGGAGGACTATTTCAATTAAAAATTGAGTAGATTTATAACACCTACCCTTAATCATGCAAAAGGGAAGTCCAACTGTACAGCATGCCTCCTCTGAACTGCTCGTATTTTTATTCTATTTGGGTATTATTCTTCATCATATTAGGATTAGTAGTCAGACTATAGTAGGGTATGAGTTACTGTCAGGGATTCAGTATTTCGAATGGAAAATTGGAAATGGATCAATGTGTATGCAAATTAGTGTTACACAAAAATTTTCCCACTCTCATTTAGAACAATAACTTGACATTACCTTCACCCCAAGTAAGACACAATTAGAGAAAAAGAGTTAGAAAATCTTTGAATTCATACCTGAAATGAAAACTGCTCCGGATTTCACAACCTTGGAGATGGTAGAGGAGTTTCCAAAAGTAAGGGACAATGTAAAAACTCCACAAACATGAAGATTTGCCAGCCTAAAGACGTCTGGAGAAACTGCCTCTAAGATGGACAGTTGAAATATATGTAGTTTTCAGGAACTTTAGCTTTTTTTCTAGTAAGACCATCAAACGTCTTTATGCATCTCTGTGACCTGGAGTACATGGTTTATAATTTTCCAATGAACATGAAGCAGTAGTGCTGAATTCTCTCTTTGTAGGTGAACTATGGCCACTGGGGGCTATGTGTCTCCCCATGTGGACTGTGAAGCCATTTCATCATCCTCCACTGTTTATAGTGTCTCCTGCTGCACTGAGAGTTTTGTATTTACTTCATGAAATACAAGGAGTTAAACTTGACCACAGTCCTGGAGGGAGTTCTGTCACATATGGTGGGTCAGGGACTGCAGGAGAATGCACCAACAGGACTTGTATACCACATAGGTTGCCTCCGTGACCATAGCAACCTGATTCTGAACATTGCCCTTAAACCTCTCCATATAACATGATGCGTTTACATACAATGTTCTGCTGGCTGCACCATGTCAGTCACAAGCCATTTGGAAGACAATGGCAGATCCACATGACCCCACCACAGATGTTTTATCACACACTTAATCACCTCTGCTCTAGGCCCACTATTCTGCAGGCTCCAAATTACTGGCATCTCTGTTCTACACCATATTCATGAAAGCCTGTTAATCAAGGCACTGTCTGGTACACTCATGATCAGCAACAGGACATCCAAAGGTTCTTCAGTGCCACCTGGTCATTGGAATTTTAAATATTTCATGGTATTTATCTAGCCAATTTTCAAGGATGAAGTTGGAGGCACTGTTTATTTCAATTCATTCAGGAATCATTCAATGTTGAGGAAGATCATTTCAATGAAAGCTCTGGAGAACTCTCACAGGCAAGGATTCCCAAAGAGTGGCCAAAAGGTCACATGAAGCCACGCCCATTGAGGTCTAAAATTGAGGTCCATGTGTTTTTTGACTATCAAATATGGCTGCCAAGTCTTTCAGAATTAAATCATGTGATATCCTGTCTGAGATTCCCAGTGCTCTGTGGAAAGCCACCGTGGGCATAGATCTCAGTTTCCAAGGGCGACTCTCATGTGCGGCCTCTTAAAATCCCCACACAATTTATGGCAATTCTTCTTTGATATGTGTTCCAGAACTCAGGCTCTAAGGGGAATGACACCAGAGTTCAAGCCCAGGTGGATCCAGTCATCTCTTCCAACTGCCACAAGAATGACCACAATTAAAACCAAAAGACACCCACATGGCCCTCATCTTCTTAAATATAGACATTCATCTTAACCTCTGGCTGGAGGTTACCATGCAGGATGCATCCCAAGAGAGTGTCCAAAATAATGTTGCTTGCCCCTCATTTGCCTAAAGTGAGGGTGACATGGACACCCTTCCTGTGAACCAGGAGTGATCAAATAGGCCTACCATTAATACTGCTCTCCTTCTCCAATTTGAGGCCTACTGACTCTCAGGTATAGATTCTTTATGTGATATGGAATCTTGAGAAAACACAAGCACTTCTGCAGGGATTTGAAGAACTCATTTGACCTAAAGGACTCCTATTCACACTTGATGGAGGTAAAGAACCTAACAGAGGAAGGCAATAGACTCATCCACAATGAGTGATTTTTTGCCATTTTGGTTTTGATTGCACAAATGGAATCTATCTTTAGATCTACCATGTGCTGAGAATCTAAGCCACAACCTCACACAGGCCCAAAAGGCTGATTCGGACACATCCCATTCAAAGCAATTAAGCAAAGAGCCACATGTTATGCCCATTTATTTCCATTTGAAAACAGTTTTCTTCAGGCTTCACAAAGGGGTGGCCTGAGGCAAAGACCTTCTTGACATTCAGGGCAACATAACCATAAGTATGCAAATGAACCAAAGCAGGGTTTCTCCACTGAGAGTTTACTGGTCACACAGATATTTGAGTTTTCTAAGATGTTCCCATTCCCTACAGCTATCAAGCACATGGCCATGTCACAGAGCTTGGAGGTGGTACACATCTTGGACTCAAAACCATGGGCCTATTCTTGAGGTTTGCCGGAATTCAGGAAGAAAACAGGAACTTAGAAAGTTAGTAGGTGTTTCTTATGCATAAGACGAGCCACAGTCCATTCCTAAATCGGGCAGGAAGAATGCTGGGAAGCATTCTACTAGACAGGACACATCCTTGATGCATTCTCTTTTCTAATGTCTACAACCACGGACAGAGTGGGAAACACAGACATAGAAGCACTCGCCTTGTCTAACGACTTACTAGAAACACTCCACTCCAATCCAAACAAACTGCCTTTCCTACCTATTCTCAGAACATGAGACAAAACCACAAACTCACACCCACACCGACAAAGGCACCTCCTTAACTCAAGTAGGTCTGTGAATATCCAGAGTGTCCTCTGACTGGTGGACCATACTATGTTCCCCTGAAATGGCCTGACCTGTGTCAGATCTGGTCTCCTTGGCTAACTCTGTGAAGGTGTCAGGAGCCAGAGGTGAGCCACTACCTGCTTTCTCAGAAACGGCTCCTCTTTAAAGCTTTCCTGGCATTTGGCCATCCTCACATCAGTAGTTACCAAGAAAGACTGACTCTGTCTTTGGTAAATCCAAACAAGTGTGACCACTGGGACTGAGACTGGGACTGGCTATGGGTGACTGGCTTCATGAATCCCAAGTTCAGAGATTTTAATCACCAAGGAAGTGAGGTGAGGTCACTTCCTTCAGGAACTGAATGAGGTTACTGCCTTGGCAACCACTTTGTCCTACCAGTGGCTTCCAAGTGTCACATGAGAAGGAGGCTGCCCCTACTTCCTGTTACACTTTCACAAGATAGAACGGTATATCAATCATAGGCGCCCTGGGACAGCTACCCACACAGGCTGGGTTTGGTCCATTTTCTCTACATTAAGAAGAGAGAGGCTGATTCAGTCAGAACCCTTCATCCTGACCAGGTTGTTTGCCATTGAAGATGACTTTTGCTCTCTCAGGTCTTTTATAGCTGCCTTCAAGTTCTTCAGAGATCATTTATGCATGTACCTTTGAGGTTTTCATCAGGTGAAAGATCTCATACAACTCTATCCCTGCTCTTCTGTAAAGTTAGATTGATGGAACAGTGAATGGTTAAGGTTAACAACATGTTTGATTTGGGTTAGAAATCATTCTGCTGGATGAATGATGGTATTTGGAACCTAAAATATTTAAAAGAATATAGAGGTGAAATATAATTATGAAAACAGAAATCTAGTTTAGATTCGAAGCCCAGAATGGCATTGGGACCTTGACTGGGATAATTAGCATTGAATTATGTTATGCACAGATGTCTAAGATGAATCTATAATCAATGGCATAGGATCTTCTACCTTGGATGATTGAATGTACAAGAGAACATCGAGTCAAACAGGGACAGTCGGTAGGATTAGGAAGATAGTCGGTAGGTATAGGAAGAAGAGTGAGTATAGTATTTGAAACAAAAGTTCTTTAGCAATAGGGTTTTGGTTAGAGAGTGAATATTTGTCAGCACATGTGAAGAGTCAATCACAATGATGAACTTGGGAAATATGTAGGAAAGCAGATATCAATAGAGACATTACAAAATCAGGCAAACTATAAAGTGATAGGATTAGACTTTTTCAAAGGGTTCAGGTTGAATATATAATCTTAGGAAGAAACACATATGTAGTCACGAATAGGATTGACATTTGAGAGAATTAGGCAATGTGGACATGGATGTTTTTAGTAATCCATGCTCACTTTCCATTTAGGCTTTGGTACAATAATAAGTGTGACCTTTGCATTTTGTGTCCAGAATATTACTGTAATAAAATGTATATGTAGATCAGGTGGCATGCGTATTTCTTCCACCATTTCCGGGAGCAATATTGTGAAGACGAATAAATTAGTATTGGGGGTACAAAGAGGCGTATGCTGTGTCTATGAATATAGAGATTATGCATACATAGATCATACTGGGAAAAAATATAACTGGTTCCAATTAAATAATGGATTGAATTGATATCTGAAAATATATAGGAAATCTTATATTGATATACAATCATTCATTCCAAAGAGTTATACATCTAATGGTAATCTTAGAGTTATGGTTTATAATGAAGGGTGTGTGAGTTTTGTTTCAAAAGTGATTACGGAAATAGAAAATAATGTGTTTGGAAAGAAGTCTCATGAGAAGACCAGTCAAGAAACATGGAGGAATACATGTGTTCTGAAGCAGAAAATGATTGAAAGTGAACCAAATGCCTATAAACTTCCTAACTTGTGGAATAAATATATATCCTATTATGTGCATAAACTGAAGAAATAGTAATGTAACAGTGTTGAATAAAAATGAACTTCAAAATACACATCATGTTCCATAAGGAATCTACTTGCATTGATGTAAACCTAGGTCAGTTACTGTAGAATGGAAAATTGCAAAATAAATCCAATCTGGAATGGGAATTCTCAGGAGTTCACAACCTTGGATATGGTGGAGGAGTTTCTCAAAGTAAGGGACATTGTAAACACAACACAAACATGGAGCTCTGCTGGCCTAAAGACTTCTTGAGAAACTGGCTAAGAGGTTGGGCACTTAAATTTATATTGTTGTCTGGAGCTATAGCTTCTTTTGTAGTGAGACCATCAAAGCTGGGTGTGCATCTATGTGACCTGGAGGACATGGTATCTTATTTTATAATGAACATATGGCAGCAGTACTGAATTCCCTCTTTGTAGGTAAACTGTGGCCACTGGGGGCTAAGTGTCTCCCCATGTGGACTGTGAAGCCATTTGTTCATTCTCCATTTTCGTGGTGTTTCTTGCTGCTGCACTGGGAGTTTGGTATTTGCTTAACTAAATACAAGGAGTTCAACGGGGACAAGTGCTGGTGGCTACCCCTACTTCATGTGACACTTTCACAAGTTGGAATGGTATATCAACCATAGGCACCCGGGAACAGCTCTCCACACAGGCCTGGAGAAGATGTAGGCAGTCCTTCATATCTGCCTACATCTTCTCCAGGGGTCATATCTGCATGGACATTTGAGGTTCTCAGCAGGTGGAAGATCCCCTATATTCCTGTATTGTAAGACCAACTCTGTCCCGCTCTTCTGTAAAGTTAGATTGAGGGAACAGTGTATGGTTAGCATTAATAACTTGATCAATTTGGGTTAGGAATTATTCTGAGGGATGAATAATGATATTGGGAATCTGCTATATTTATAAGAACATAGAGGTGAAATATATGTATGAAAACAGAAATCTAGGTAAGATTTGAAGCCCAGAAGGGAATTGGGCCCTTGATTGGGATACTTAGCATTGAATTACCTTCAGCAGAGATTTCTTGGATAAATCAATATACAATGGCATAAGACTTTGTACCTTGGATGATTGAATTTAGAAGGGAACATCAACTCCAAAAGGGATAGTCGGTAAGATTAGAAAGACAGTCGGTAGTTTTCGGAAGAAGTGTGAGTATAGAATTTGGAAAAAAAAAATTCTTTAGCAACAGGGTTTCGATTAGAGAGTGAATGCCAATGTCAGCACATGTGAAGAGTCATTCACAATGATGAACAAGGAAAAAATGTAGGAAAGCAAATATCAAGGAAGACAATAGGAAATTAGGCAAAGTACAAAGTGATTGTTAGGATTAGACATTTTCAACAGGATTGAGTTTGAATATATAATCTTAGGAAGAAACAAATATGTAGTCACCAAAGAATGACATTTGAGAGCATTAGGCAACCTGGACATGGATGTTTTTAGTAATCCATGTTCACTTTCCATTTAGGCTTTGTAAAATCATAAGTGTGACCTTTGCAGTTTTGTCAAGAATATTACTGTGATAAAATGTATATGTAGATCAGGTGACATGAGTATTTCTTCCACCATTTCCGGGAGCAATATTGAGAAGACGTATAAATTAGTATTGGGGGTACAAAGAGGTGTACGCTGTGTCTGTGAATATAGAGATAATGCATGAATAGACCATACTGTGAATAAATAATATAACTGGTTCCACTTTAAATAATTCATTTAATTGATATCTGAAAATATACAGGAAATCTAATATTGATATAAAATCATTCATTCCAACCAGTTATACATCTAATGGTAATATTAGGTTATCTTTTATCATGAAGGGTGTGTCTGATTTTCTTCAAAAGGATTATGGAAATCGAAAATAATGTGTTTGGAAAGAAGTCTCAAAAAATCCAGTCAAGAAACCTGGAGGAATACATGTGTTCTAAAGCAGGAAGGGATTTAAAGTGAACCAAATGCCTCTAAATTTGTGAACTTGTGGATGAAATATATATGCTATGATGGGCTAAACGTGAAGAAATAGTAATGTAGCAGTGTTGAATAGAAATGAAGTTCAAAATAGACATCATGTCCCATAGGAATCTATTGCATTGATGTTAAACTGGGTCAGTTAATGTAGAAATGTTAGGATTTGTATGAACCATTAACTGAAGTCAGATTTCAGTAATGGGAAACAAATATGTATTCAAGGTGGATGAATATTTCTGAGAATAATCTTCTGAAAAGTTGATTATAAATCCACATACATGAACATGAATGAATTTAGGGAGTTTATATAATACACATATATTTCATATTTTAGAAAACTTGGAGAGTCACACACACACACACACACACAGACACATGCACAGACATTAAAAGTAGCAATATATATGCCAATCGCATTTCATCATGAAATATATATAATCCACATATCGAAAAATATTCATTTTGCTTAACATGGATTCATGTATAATGTTGTTCTACTAGGAAGCTGACATAGGTTGAATTTTCAGTTTCAACAGCGTTTAGGAGGAATGATCTCTACTCACAATTTTTATCTTCCAAGTCAGTAGCCTCAAAAGAAATTATGTGTGATACCAGGTAGGATTCTATATGTGCGTATAAAAACACATGTGCTGAATAGGCTACAGAGAAAAGGAAACAGGAAGTCACATATTCGTTACCTTTAAAAACACATGTAGAACTATTTCAATTAAAAATTGACAATTTTTATAATACCTACCCTTTATCATGCAAAAGGCAAGACCTAGTATACACCATGCCTCCTCTGAACTGCTTGTATTTCTATTCTCTTTGGGTTATTTTTCTTCACCATATTAGGATTAATCGTCAAAGTCTAGTAGGGTATGGGATAGTGTCAGAGATTCAGTATTTTGGATGGAAAATAGGAAAATGAATCCAATGTGTACGCAAACATATGCTACACAAAAATCTTCCAACTCTCATCAAGAACAATGCCTTGTCATTACCTTCGACCCTAGTAAAACACAATTAGAGGAGAAGAGTTAGAAAATCTGTGAATTCATATGTGGAATAAAATATACTCAGTAGTTCAAAAAATTGGAGGTGGTAAAGGAGTTTCCAAAAGTAAGGGAAAGTTTAAACAGTCCACACACATGGAGCTCTGCTGGCCTAAAGACTTCTTGAGAAAGTCCCTCTGAGGTTGGGCACTTGAAATATATTTTGTTGTATGGAGCTTTAGCTTCCTTTGTAGTGAGACCATCAAAGATGGGTCTGCATCTATGTGACCTGGAGGACATGGTTTCTTATTTTCCAATGAACATGAGACCGTAGTGCTGAATTCTCTCTTCCTAAGTAAACTGTGGACACTGGAACCTAAGTGTCTCCCCGTGTGAACTGTGAAGCCATTTGGTCATCCTCCACTTTTCGTGGTGTTTCTTGCTGCTGCACTGGGAGTTTGGTATTTGCATCACGAAATACAAGGAGTTCAACTGGGACACAGTGCTGGAGGGAGTTCTGTCACGTGTGTATGGTCAGGTTCTGCAGGAGAATGCACCATCCAATATTCTATCTCTCATTGTTTGCCCCCGTGTCCATAGCAACCTGATTCTGAACATTTACCTGAAACCAAACCATATAACAATTTGCCTTTACATATAAGGGTCTGCTGGCTGCACCTTGTGAGTCACAAGCCATTCTATATAAATGCCACATTTTTAATCCATTCATCTAATGAAGGGAATCTAGGTTGGTTCCACAGTCTTGCAATTGTGAATTGTGCTGCTATGAACATCGATTTATCAGTATCTCTGTAGCATGCTCTTTTTAGTTCTTTAGGGAATAGACCGAGAAGGGGAATAGGTCAAATGGTGGTTCCATTCCCAGCTTTCCAAGAAATCTCCATACTGCTTTCCAAATTGGCTGCACCAATTTGCAGTCCCACCAGCAATGTACAGGTGTGCCCTTTTCCCCACATCCTCGACAGCACATGATGGCGTTTGACTTCATAATGGCTGCCGATCTTACTGCAGTGAGATGGTATCTTAGGGTGGGTTTGTTTTGCTTTTCTCTGACTGCTAGAGATGGTGAGCATTTTTTCATGTACTTATTGATTGATTGTATGTCCTCCTCTGAGAAGTGTCTGTTCAGGTCATTGGCCCATTTGTTGATTGGGTTATTCATTTTCTTATTGTTTAATTTTTTTGAGTTCTTTGTATACTCTGGATATTAGGGCTCTATCTGAAGTGTGAGGAGTAAAGATTTGTTCCAAGGATGTAGGCTCCCTATTTACCTCTCTTATTGTTTCTTTTGCTGAGAAAAATGTATTTAGTTTGAGTAAGTCCCATTTGTTGATTCTAGGGATTAACTCTGGTGCTATGGGTGTCCTATTGAGAAATTTGGAGCCCGACACCACAGTATGTAGATGGTGGCAAAAGTTTTCTTCCACCAGATGCAGTGTCTCTGATTTGATATCAACCTCCTAGATCTATTTTGAGTTAACTCTTGTGCATGGTGAGAGGAGGGGATTCAGTTTCATTTTGTTACATATGGAATTCCAGTTTTCCCAGCACTATTTGTTGAAGATGCTATCCTTCCTCCATTGCATGCTTTTAGTCCCTTTATCAAATATAAGATAGCTGTAGTTTTGTGGATTGGTTTCTGTGTCCTCTATTCTGTATCACTGGTCCACCCGCCTGTTTTGTCACCAGTACCATGCTATTTTTGTTACTATTGATCTGTAGTATAGTTTGAGGTCTGGTATCGGTATACTGCCTAATTCACACTTCCTGCTTAGAGCTGTTTTTGCTATTCTGGGTCTTTTATTTTTCCATATGAATTTCATAATTGTTTTATCTATTTCTACAAGAAATGACCTTGAGATTTTGATTGGCATTGCATTAAACCTATAGAGAACTTTTGGTAATATCGTCATTTTGATGATGTTAGTTATGCTTATCCATGAACAGGGTATATTTTTCCATTTTCTAAGATTTTCTTCTATTTCTCTCTTTAGGGTTCTGTAGTTTTCATTGTATATGTCTTTCACCTCTTTTGTTAGGTTGATTCCCAAGTATTTTATTTATTTTTTTGATGATATTGTGAATGGACTGATTGTCCTCATTTCCATTTCAGAGGATTTGTCGCTGATATACAAAAATGCCTTTGATTTATGCGTGGTGATTTAATATCCTGCCACTTTGCTGAATTCATTTATTACCTCTAATAGTTTCTTTGTAGACCCTTTTGGGTCTGCTAGGTATAGAATCATGTCTTTTGCAAATAGCGATAATTGGAGTTCTTCTTTTCCTATTTTAATGCCTTTAATTTCTTTAGTCTTTCTAATTGCTCTGGCCAGTGTTTCGATAACTATGTTGAACAGAAGGGGTGAGAGAGGGCATCATTGTCTTGCTCCAGATTTTAGGGGGAATGCCTTCAATTGTTCTCCATTCAGAATGATGCTAGCCTGAGGCTTAGCAAAGATTGCTTTTACAATATTGAGGTATGATTCTGTTATCCCTAGTTTTTCTAGAGTTTTGAACGTAAAGTGATGCTGTACCTTGTCAAATGCTTTTTCTGCATCTCTCGAGATGATCATATGGTTCTTATTTTTAAGTCTATTGATGTGATGAATAACATTTATTGATTTCCGTATATTGTACCAGCCTTGCATCCCAGGAATGAATCCTACTTGATTATGGTGCACATTTTTTTTATATATATGTTTTTGTGTCTGATTCGCCAGAATTTTTTTGAGGATTTTTGCATTTTTCCTGAAATACCTTGAAAAGTATTGGTTTTTGTTCTTCTTTAAAGGTTTTGTATAATTCTGCTCTATACCCATACGGTCCTGGGCTTTTCTTAGTTGGTAGTATTTTGATGGTTTCTTCTATTTCCTCAATTGATATTGGAATGTTTAAGTTGTCTATATCCTCCTGACTCAATCTGGGCACATCATATGACTTAAGAAATTTATCAATGCCTTCACTATATTCTATTTTATTGGAGTATATTAATTCAAAATAATTTCTGATTTTCTTCTGTATTTCTGAAGTGTCTCTTGTTATATTTCCTTTTTCATTTCATATGCTAGTAATTTGAGTTCTCTTTCTTCTTCTCTTTGTTAGCATGGCTAAGGGTCTGTCGATTATATTTATTTTTTCAAAAAACCAATGTATTGTTTTGTCAATTTTTTTAATTGTTTCTTTTGTTTCGATTTCATTAATTTCTTCTCTGATTTTAATTATTTGTTGCCTTCTACTTCTTTTGCTGTTGTTTGCTCTTGTTTGTCTAAGATTTTGAGATGAAGTATGAGATTATTTATTTGTTGGTTTTTTCTTTTTCTAAGGAATGAACTCAAGCAATGAATTTTCCTCTTGGAACTGCTTTCAATGTGTCCCATAGATTCCGATATATTGTGTCTGTGTTTTCATTTATCTCTAAGAATTTTTTAATTTCTTCCTTGATGTCTTCTATAACCCATTGATCATTCAGAAACCTATTGTTCATTCTCCAAGTGATGAATGATTTTTCCTTCCTTTTTTTATCGTTGATTTTTAATTTCATTCCATTATGATCAGATAAAATGCATGGTATTATCTCTACTCCTTTTTATTGTCTAAGAATTGCCCTGTGACATAATATATGATGTATTTTTGAGAAGGATCCATGTTCTGCTGAGAAAAAAGTGTAACTTCTTGATGATGGGTTGTATATTGTATATATGTCAATTAAGTCTAGGTTATTAATTGTGTTATTGAGTTCTATAGTTTCCTTATTCAACTTTTGTTTGGAAGATCTGTCCAGTGGTGAGAGAGGTGTGTTCATGTCTCCCATGATTACTGTATTGTGGTCTATTAGACTCTTGAAATTGAGAAGAGTTTGTTTGATGAACAAAGCTGCACCATTGTTTGTGGCATATATATTTATGATTGTTATGTCTTGTTGGCGTATGGTTCCCTTGAGTAGTATGTAGTGTCCTTCTTTATCCCTTTTGATTAACTTTGGCTTGAAATCTATTTTATTTGATATGAGTATGGACACTCCTGCTTGTTTCCGAAGTTCATAAGAGTGATACGATTTTTCCAAGTATCACCCTCAGTCTATGTATGTCTTTTCCTATAAAATGCGTCTCCTGTAGGCAGCCTTTTGTTGGTTCTTGTTTTGTGATCCATTCTACTAGCCTGTGTCTCTTAATTGGTGAGTTTAAGCCATTAAGATTTTTGGTTATTATTGAGATATGGGTTGTTCTTCCAGCCATATTTGTTTATTTATGTTACTAAACATAGTTTGTTTTCCTCTTTGATTATTTTCCCCCCTTCAATGTCCTACCTCCCACTGTTGGTTTTCATTGGTATTTTCCATTTCCACTTCCTGTAATGTTTTGCCGAGGATGTTTTGAAGAGATGGTTTTCTAGCTGCAAATTCTTTTCACTTTTGTTTATCGTGGAAGGTTTTAATTTCATCTTCCATCTGAAGCTTAATTTCACTGGATACATGATAATTGGCTGGAACCCATTTTCTTTCAGTGTTTGAAATATGTTATTAAAGGATCTTCTAGCTTTCAGAGTCTGTGTTGAAAGATCAGCTGTTATCCTGGTTGGTTTACCACTAACTATAATCTGCTTCCTTTCTCTTGTAGCTTTTAAAATTCTCTCCTTATTCTGTATGTAGGGTATCTTCATTACAATGTGTCTAGGTGTGGATCTCTTATGATTTTGCACGTTCGGCGTCCTGTAGACTTTTAGGATTTGGGATTTTGTCTCATTCTTCAAGTCTAGGAATTTTTCTCCTATTATTTCATTGAATAGATTGCTCACTCCTTTGGTTTGGACCTCTATACTTTCCTGTATCCCAATGACTCTTATGTTTATTCTCTTTATGTTATCCCATATTTCTTGCAGTTTTGCTCATGGTTTCTTAACAGTCTTGCTGAGCTGTATATGTTCTTTTTGAGTTGAAATACTTTGTCTTCATTGTCTGATGTTCTATCTTCTAAGTATTCTGCTCTGATGGTAGTATTCTCAATTGAGTTTTTAAGATGGTTCATTACTTCCTGCGTTTCTAAGATTTCAGTTCGTTTGTTTTTAATAACCTCTATCTCCCTGTATAGTTGATCTTTGCTACTTGGATTTTTTTATGTAATTCATTGTCGAAGTGATCTTTCATTGACTGATTTTTGCTGTCTAATGTCTTCCTTGAGATTCCAGATCACCTGAAGCATGTATATCCTGAATTCTTTATCTGACATTCCATATGCTGCATCTATTACCTCTTCTAAAGTTGAGTTGACCTGCATTGCTTGTGGTCCTTTCTTTCCTTGTCTTTTCATACAGCTTGCGTTTCTTTCTGCTTGGTGAAACTGTTGTGTTTTTGTAATTTCCCCCCTGTATATTTATATTGCTCTTGTATTGTGGAAAAGTCTCCATTGCAGGTGCGGTTGGCGGCTGTGCTGCTCCTCCAATTGGGGTGATCTGTCTACCATGCTGACCGGCCGCTAGGCCTGTTCTGCCGGTCGGTCGTACGTCTGCCTACCTTGCAGGCATGGGTGTCGGCTCTGCTCTGCCCCTACTCCAATTGGGGTGACGTGACTACCACGCCGGTGGGTCGCTGGGCCTGTTCCAGGCACAGGTGGCAGCTCTGCTCTGCACCTCTGGCTTGATGACAAAATGAGAGAGACTCAGATGTTTGTGACTCACTTTCTTTACCAGGAGACCAACTATTTCTCTCGCCGCTGGTATCGATGAAGTTATCTCCTCCACTGCTTTGTGATCACATCAGATGTCTGCCATGTTGGTATCCCATGTAAATGGCAGCATTTCATTCCCTTTGTCGGGTGACCAAAGCAACGGGTGAGTCCTGACCGGCCCTCACAAGCCCCGTCTCAATCCTGTTGCCACTGTCTATGAAGGCTCAGTTGGCATTTACCTCTACAGTATTCAGCAGGACCCAGACCAAGAAACAGTTTCCGCAGGTTCTTTAGCCCTGGGCCAGAGCAGTTCCGGGACCCGGAATTCAGCCGCTCCGGGCTCGGTGTATGTTCTGATAGGAGAACGATCCAAGAAGCAATTTTCATGGGTTCTTTAGCACTGACCCTGAGTAATTTGTCTGCAAGATGAAGGCGAATGGCAGCCTGAAATTACCTATTCTGTATCTGAATGAGCTGTGATCAGTCGAAAACAGGGATGGTGACATCAGCTCTCCAAGATGGTGACCACTATCTTCCTCTGTGGTCTCACCGGTGTGGAAAACCGAATTGGACCACTTCCTTCCCCCATTTCAAACCCAGAATTCAGCACTGAGCACAGTGATTGCGCAGATGGCAGGAGCCCGCATAATCCACAGACTGTATCTTTGTGTTGCTCTCTCGTCGTTTCCCAGCGCGCATTGCAGACACTAGCCGTGGGGCGATTTGCTAAATAAGCAGCGTGACCCTCCGTGAGGACAAATTGCTGGTGTTTGAGTCCCCGTAGCTGGTCCTTGTGCAATGGAAATCCTTCCTGTAGGTTTTGGAGCACACCAATTTTCCTGGAAATTTCTAATAAGATAGATTTTAGCCGTTCTAACTCGTCCTTCTCCTGCAAAGTGACGCGGTACAGGTGGGTAATGAACTCCCATCGCTGCCATAATATGATCCCCTGAAGTTAGTTTTCAGTACTAGGAAACAAACATGTATTTCAGGTGGAAAAATATTCCTGAGAATAATCTTCTCAAACGTTGATTATAAATCCAAATACATGAATATGAATGAATTTAGTTAGTGTATAATAAGACACATATATTTTATATTTTGAATAATCAGCAGAGTGAATACACACACACACACACACACACACACACACACACACACACCTAAATACAGACATTACAAAGTAGCATTATGTATGGCAATCGAAATTCACCATGAAATATATATCATCCACAGATCCAAAAATATTGATTTTACTAAATATGGATTTATGTTGTTCAACTAGGAAGCTCACCCATAGGTTGAATTTTCAGTTCCAACAGCATTTAGAAGAAGTGTTTTCTTCTAACAATTTGTATTTGCAAAGTCAGTTACCTCACAAATATGTACGTGTGATACCATGGAGTATTCTATATGTGCATATAAAAATGCATGTGCTGAATCAACTACAGAGAAAGGGAGACAGGAATTCACATATTTGTTAACTTTAAAAACACATAGAGAACTATTTTAACTACAAATTGACAAGATTTATAACACCAACCCTTTATCATGCAAAAGGAAAGTACAACTATACACCATGCCTCCTCTGAACTGGTTGTATTTCTATTCTGTGTGGGTTATTTTACTCCATCATATTAGGATTAGTAGTCAGAGTCTAGTAGGTTTTGGGTTAGTGTCAGGGATTCAGTATTTCGAATTGAAAATAGGAAAATAAATTCAATATTTATGCAAATATGTGATACAAAAAAATGTTCCCACTCTCATCCAGAACAATGCCTTGACATCATCTTCGCTTAAAGTAAGACACAATTAGAGGACATGATTTACAAAAATCTGTGAATACATATCTGGAATGGAATATGTTCAGGAGTTCATATACTTGGAGGTGGTATAGGAGTTTCCAAAAGTAAGGGACAGGGTAAACACTCCACAAACATGGAGCTCTGCTGGCCTAAAGACTTTTGAGAAACTGCCTCTGAGTTTGGGCACTTGAAATATATGTTGCTGTCAGGAGGTTTAGCTTCCGTTCTAGTTAGACCATCATAACTGGGTCTGCATCTATGTGACCTGGAGGACATTGTTTCTTATTTCCCAATGAACATGAGGCAGCAGTGCTGAATTTTTTCTTTGTAGGTAAACTGTAGCCACTGTGCGCTAAGTGTCTCCTCGTCTTTACTGTAAAGCCATTTTTTCATCCTCCACTTTTTGTGGTGTTTCTTGCTGCTGCACTGGGAGTTTGGTATCTGTTTCTTGAAATACAAGGAGTTCCACTGGGACAAAGTGCTGGAGAAAATTCTGTCACATGTGGTGGGTCAGGGTCTGCAGGAGAATGCACCAAGCAAGCTTCTTTCCCACAGAGCTTGCCCCATTGACCATAGCAACCTGATTCTGAATATTGTCCTGAAACCTCTCCATATAACAAGATGCTTTTACATACAAGGGTCTGCTGGATGCAAAATGTCAGTCACAAGCCATTTGGAAGCCAATGGCAGATAAACATGGCCTCACCACAGATGTTATTTCAGACACCTCCCCACCACTCCTCTAGGCCAACTACTCAGCAGGCTCCAAATTACTGGCATCTCTGTTCTACAGCATTTTCGTGAAACCAAGTCAATCAAGGCACTGTCTGGTATACTCATAATCAGCAACAGGAATCCAAATTTTCTCCAGTGCCACTTGGTCAAGGGAATTTCAAAAATTTGGTGGTATTTATCTAGCTATTTTTTAAGGATGAAGTTGGAGGCACTGTGGGTTTCCAATCATTCAGGAACCATTAAATGGCAAGGAAACTCATTTGAACGAAAGAAATGGAGAACTATCACAGGCAAAGCTTCCCAAAGTGTGGCCAAAAGGTCACATGAAGCCAGGCTCATTGAGGTCTACAATGTGAGCTCCATGTGTGTTATGACTCTCAACTATGGCTGCCAAGTCTTTAACAATAAAATCGTGTGATATCCTGGCTGAGATTACTTATGCTCTGTGGAAAGCCACCCTGGGCCTAGATCTCAGTTTCCAAGGGCGAATCTCGTGTGTGGCCTCCTAAAATCTCAACACAATTCATGGCAATACTTCTCTGAGGACAGTTCCACAACTCAGTCTCTAAGGGGAATCACACCAGAGTTCAAGCCCAGGTGGAACCAGACATCTCTTCCAACCGCCACACAAATGACCACAATTAAAAACAAAAGACTCCCACATGGCACTCATCTTCTTCCATATAGACACTAATAATAACCTCTGGCTTGAGGTTTTCATGAGGGGCACAGACCAACACAGTGTTCAAAATAAGCACCCTCGCACCTCATTTGTCACAAGTCAGGGTTGCCTGGACACCCTTCCTTTGAACACGGAATGATCATAGAGCCCTGCCTTTAATACTGCTCCACAATTACAATTTGAGGCTTACTGACTGTGGGATTTAGATTCTTTATGTGAACTGGAGTCATGAGTAATCACAAGCACCAGTGGGCTAGACTCTGTAAGGCTTTGAAGTACTCATTTGATGCAAAGGATCCCTATTCTCACTTGATGGAGATCAGGAACCTTACAGAGGAAGGCGAGAGACGTAGTCCACAATAAATGCTTTTTGGACATTTTGGATTTGGGTGCACACATGGGATCTTTCTTTAGGTCCATTAGGTGCTGAGTATCTAAGCCACAGCCTCACACAGGGCCAAGTGGCCAATTCAGACACATCCCTTTCCAAACAATTAAGCAAAGAGCCCCAGGTGATGCCCATTCATTTCCATTTGAAAACTGTTTTCTTCAGGCTTCACAAAGGCGTGGCCTAATCAAAGACCTTCCTGTTATTCAGTGCAACAGAAGAATAGGTATGCAAAAGGCCCAAAGCAGGGTTTCTCCACAGAGACTTTACTGGTCACATTGATATCTGAGTTTTCTGAGATGCTCCAATTCCCTTCAGCTATCCTGTACATGGCCATGTCCCAGAGCTTGGAGGTGGTACATATCTTGGACACATAACCATGAGCCTATTATGGTTAGTGGCCAGAATTCAGGCAGAAAACAGGAACTTAGGAAGACAGTAGGTGTTGCCCATCCAGAAGGCAAGCCAAGTCCATCTATAAATTGGGAAGGATGAATGCTGGGAAGCTTTCTACTAGACAGAACACATCCATTGATGCATGCTCTTTCTAATGTCTTCATCCACGAACACAGTGGGATACCCAGACATAGAAACACACTCCTTGTCAAACGACTTTCTAGAAACCATCCACTCCAAAATGAACATACTGCCTTTCCTACCTATTCTCAGAAAATGAGACAAGACCACAAACTCACACCCAACCCACAAAGGCACCTCCTTCCCCCAAGTAGGTCTGTGACTATCCGGAGTGTCCTCTTACTGGTGGGCCATACTATGTTCCCAGAAATGGCCTGTCCTGTCTCAGATCTGGTCTCCTTGGCCAACTCTGTGAGGTTATTAGGAGCCAGCGGTGAGCCATTACATGGAGATGACTTTTTCTCTCTCAGGTCCTTCATAGCTGCATACATCTTCTCCAGGGATCATTTCTGTATGGACCTTTGAGGATCTTAGCATGTGGAAGATCTGCTACATTCCTATATTGAAAGACCAACTCTGTCTCTAATCTTCTGTAAAGTTAGATTGAGGGAACAGTGTATGGTTAGGATTAATAACATGTTCGATATGAATTAGGAATCATTCTGCAGGAATGATTGGGAAGCTGCAATATTTACAAGAAAATATAGGTGAAATATTAGTATGAAAACAGAAATGTAGGTAAGATTTGAAGCCCAGAAGGGCATTGGGCCCTTGATTGGGATACTTAGATTTGAATTATTTTCTGCAGAGATGTCTCAGATAAATTCAGTACAATGGCATAGGACCTTGTACGTTGGATGATGGAATGTTGAAGAGAACTTCTAGTCAAAAAGGGATAGTTGAAATTATTAGAAAGATATTCAGTTTCAGAAAGAAGAGTGAGTATAGGTTTTGGACAAAAGTTCTCCAGCAATAGGGTTTCGGATAGAGAGTGAATTTAAATGTGAGCTCATGTGAAGAGTCAGTCACAATGATGAACTGGGGAAAATATGTCGGTAAGCAGATATCAATAGAGACATTAAGAAATCAGGAAAAGTATAAAGTGAGTGATAGGATTAGATATTTTCAACAGGGTTGAGTTTGAATATATAATCTAAGGAAGAAAAAAATATGTTGTCACAAATAGGATTGACATTTGAGAACATTAGGCAACATGTACATGGATGTTTTTAGTAATCCATGCTCACTTTCAATTTAGGCTTTGGTACAATCATATGTTTGACCTTTGCATTTTGGGTCCAGAATATTACTGTGATAAAATGTATATGTAGATTGGGTGACATAAGTATTTCTTATACCATTTCTGAGAGCAATATTTTGAAGATGTATAAATTATTATTGGCGGTACAAAGATTTGTAATCTGTGTCTATGAATATAGAATTAATGCATGAATTGACAATACTGTGAATAAATAATATAACTGTTTCCACTTTAAATAATGGATTGAATTGATATGTGAAAATATACACAAAAACTTATATTGATATACAATCATTCATTCCAACCAGTTACACATCTAATTGTATAATTGCGTTATGTTTTATTATAAAGATTGTGTGAGAGTTGCTTCAAAAGTGATTATAGAAATCGAAAATAATGTGTTTGGAAAGAAGTCTCATTAAAAGACCAGTCAAGAAACCTGGAGGAATACATGTGTTCTGAAGCAGTAAGTGATTGAAAGAGAAACGAATGCCTATAAATTTGTGAATTTGTGGATGAAATATATATCCTATGATGTGCATGAACTGAAGAAATATTAACGAACCAATGTTGAATAAAAATGAACATCAAAATACACACCATGTCCCATGGGAATCTAATTGCATTGATGTTAAACTGGGTCAATTACTGTAGAAATATTAGTATTTGTATGCACATTCACTGAAGTTAGTTTTAAGTACTAGAAAACAAATATGTAGTTCAGGTAAATGAATACTTCTGAGAATAATCTTGTGAAATTTTTATTATAAATCCACATACATGAACATGAATGAATTTCGGTAGTGTATATAAGACACATATATTTCATATTTTGAAAAATCTTGAGAGTGTGTATATATATATATATATATATATATATATATATATATATATATATATATATATAAACACACACCCAAAACCCACACAGAGATATTAAAAAGTACCAATATATAAGCCAATCAATATTCATCATGAAATATATAACATCCACAGATGCAAAATAATTTATTTTACTGAGCATGGATTTATGTACAATGTTGTTCTCCTAGGAAGCTCACACATAGGTTGAATTTTCAGTTCCAACTGTTTTTAGGAGGAGTGATCTTTTCTCACAATTTGTATCTCCAAGTCAGCCAAGTCACAAAAATGTACGTGTGATACCAGGTAGGATTCTATATGTGCATATAAAAATACATGTGCTGAATAGGCTACAGAGAAAGGGCATATAAAAATACATGTGCTGAATAGGCTACAGAGAAAGGGAGACAGGAATTCACGTATTTGTTAACTACAAAAACCCATGGTGAACTATTTTAATTAAAAATTGACTAGATTTATAACACCTACACTTTATCATGCAAAAGGCAAATCCAACTATACACCATGCCTCCTCTGAACTGTTTGTATTTCACTTCTGTTTGCATTATTTCTCTCCACCATATTAGGGTTAGTAGTCAGAGTCTAGTAGGGTATGGGTTAGTGTCAGGGATTCAGTATTTTGAATGTAAAATAGGAAAATGAATCAAATGTGTATGCAAATATGTGCTACACAAAATCTTCCTACTCTCATTCACAACAATACCTTGACACTATCTTTGCCCCAAGTAAGACAAAATAAAAGAAGAAGATTTAGAAAATCTGTGAATACATATCAGGAATGGAACATGGTTACGAGTTCACAATATTGGAGGTGGTAGAGGAGTTTCCAAAAGTAAGAGACAGGGTAAATACTGCACAAATATGGAGATCTGCCAGCCTAAAGACTTCTGGAGAACCTGCCTCTGAGGTTGGCCACTTGAAGTATATGTTGTAGTCAGGACCTATGGCTTCCTTTCTAGTGAGACCACCAAAGCTGGGTCTCCATCTATGTGACCTGCAGAACATGGTTTCTTATTTTCCAAAGAACGTGAGGCAGCAAGGCTAAATTCTCTCTTTGTAAGTAAACTCTTGCCACTGAAGGCTAAGTGTGGCCCCGTGTGGACTGTGAAGCCATTTGGTCATCCTCCACTTTTTATGGTGTCCTTGCTGCTGCACTGGGAGTTTGGTATTGGCTTCAGGAAATACAAGGAATTCAACTGGGTCACAGTGCTGGAGGGAGATCTGTCACGTGTTGTGTGTCAGGGTCTGCAGGAGAATGCACCAACCAGGCTTCTATCCCACATAGCTTGCCCCCTTGACCATAGCAACCTGATTCTGAACATTGCCCTGAAACCTCTCCATTCAACAAGATGCCTTTACATACAAGGGTCTGCTGGCTGCACCATGTCAGTTACAAGCCTTTTGGCAGATCCACATGACCCCACCACAGAAGTTTTATCACAGACCTGCAAAACACTGCTCTAGGCCCACTACTCAGCAGACTTTAACTTATTTGCATCATTGTTCTACACCATTTTCATGAAACCCAGTCAATCAAGGCACTGTCTGGTACACTAATGATGAGCAACAGGAAATCCAAAGTGTATCCAGTGTCACCTGGTGATGGGAATTTCAAATTTTTATGATGTTTATCTAGCCATTTTTCAAGGATGAGGTTGGAGGCACTGTGGGATTTAATTCATTCTGGAAACATTAAAAGGTGAGAAAGCCCATTTCAATGAAAGATCTGGAGAACTCTCACAGGCAAGATTTCCCAAAGAGTGGCCAAAAGATCAAATGAAGCCAGGCCCATTGAGGTCTACAATGTGAGGTCCATGTGTGTTTTTACTCTCAACTATGGCTGTCAAGTCTTTCAGAATAAAATCATGTGATATTCTGGCTCAGATTCCCAGTGCTCTGTGGGAAGCCCCCCGGGCCTAGATCTCAGTTTCCAAAGGCCACTACCATGTGTGGCCTCCAAAAATCCCAACACAATTCATGGCAATACATCTCTGCAGTCATTTCCAGAACTCAGTCTCTAAGAAGACTCACACCAGAGTTCAAGCCAAGGTGGACCCAGTCATCTCTTCCATCAGCCAAACAAATGACCACAATTAAAACCAAAACACTCCCACATGGCTCTCAACTACTTCCACATAGACACTCATCATAACCTCTGGCTGGAAGTTTCCATGAGGGGTGCAGCTGAAGACAGTATCCAAAATATGCTCCCTACCCTCATTTGTCTAATGTCAGGGTGGCTTGACAACGTATCTGTGAACAAGGAGTGATCAATTAGGCCTGCCATTAATACTGCTCTGCTTCTCCAATTTGAGCCTTATGTCTGTGGGATTTAGATTCTTTATGTGAATTGGAGTTATGAGAAAATTCAAGCACCTATGGGCTTGCCTCTGCAGGGCTTTGAAAAACTTTTTGAACCAAAGATACCTATTCTCACTTGATGGAAGTCAGGAACCTTACAGAGGAAGGCGAGAGACTTCATCCACAAGACTGCTCTTTTTCCATTTTGGTTTTGGATGCACACATGAGATCTTTCCTTAGATTCATCAGGTGGTGAGAATCTAAGTCACAGCCTCACACAGGGCCAAGAGGCTGATTCAGACACATCCCTTTCCACGGCAATTAAGCAAAGAGCCACAGGTGATGCTCATTATTTTCCATTAGACAACTCTTTTCTTCAGGTTTCACAAAGGGGTGGACTGAGGCAAAGACCTTGCAGACATTCAGGGCAACGGAACAATAGGTAAACAAAAGGCCCAAATCAGTGTTTCTCCACTGACACTTTACTGGTCACACTGATATCTGAGTTTTCTGAGTTCCTCTCCATTCCCTTCAGCTATCCAGTACAAGGCCATGTTATAGAGTTTGGAGGTGGTACATATCTTTTACACAAAACCATGAGCCTATTCTTGAGAGTGGCCAGAATTCAGGAAGAAAACAGGAACTTAGGAAGATAGCAGGTGTTGCCCATTCATAAGGAAAGCCGTAGTCCATTCATAAATTTGGCAGGATGAATGCTGAGAAGCTTTCTACTAGACAGAACAATTCCATTGATGCATTCTCTTTTCTAATGTCTATAACCACAGACACAGTGGAATACACAAACCCACAACCACACCCACAAAGGCAACTCTTTCCTCCAAGTTGGTCTGTGACTATCCAGAGTGTCCTCTGACTGGTGGGCCATACTATGTTCCCCAAAATTGCTTGTCCTGTCTCAAATCTGCTTTCCTTTGCTAACTCTGTGAAGTACTCAGGAGTCAGCGGTGAGCCAATACCTGCTTTATCAGAAAAGAATTATCTTCAGAGCTTCCCTGGCATTTGGCCATCCTCACATCTGTAGGTAAGTGCCGCAGCCCGGCTGGCTGGGCAAAATAACCGGGGGGGTGACGAACAACTTGGGTAGACTGATGCAGCAGGAGTGGAAGCCAATTATTGTTGAATAAGAGCGGTATTTATACATTTTACACAGCCTATCTAATTAGCATGAAATAGATACAGCAGTCAAACAATAAGGAATCTCCACACTTAATGGCTCGCTTTTGTTACTTCACAAACCACTCCCTCTGGCATTTTGCCAGGCGCCATCCAGACTTTTTTTACAGACTCTAACATTTCTCTGGCAAAATAACAGGTGCCAATCTGACTTGTTTACAGACCTTAACAGGTAAGAAGAAAGACTGACTCTGTCTTTGGTAAATTCAAACAAGTGAGACCACTGGGACTGGGATTGGTAATGGCTCTGGGTGCCTGGCTTCCTGGATCCCAAGTTCAGAGACTTTCATCATAAAGGAAGTGAGGTGTGGTCACATCTTTCAGGAACTGAATGAGGTAACTGCCTTGGCAACCACTTTGTCCTAACAGTTGCTTCCAAGGGTCCCATGAGATGGAGGCTGCCCCTACTTCCTGTGACACTTTCATATGTTAGAATGGTATATCAACCATACGCACCTGGGAAGAGCTTTCCACACAGGCCTGGTTTGGTCTACTCTACATTAAGAAGAGTGAGGCTGATTCAGACACATTCCTTCATCCTACCAGGTTCTTTGCCATGGAGATGTCTTTTGCTCTCTCAGGTCCTTCATAGCTGCCTACATCTTCTCCAGAGATCATTTCTGCATGTACCTTTGATGTTCTCAGCAGGTGGAAGATCCCATACATTCCTGTATTGTAAGACCAACACTGTCGCTGCTCCTCAGTAAAGTTAGATTGAGGGAACAGTGTATGATTAGTGTTATTAACATGTTCGATATGGGTTAGGAACCATTCTGCTGGATGAATAATGGTATTGGGAACCTGTGATATTTATAAGAATATAGAGGTGAAATATATGTACGAAAACAGAAATCTAAGTAAGATTTGAAGCCCAGAACTTCATTTGTCCCTTGATTGGGATACTTAGCGTTGAATTACATTCTGCACAGATGTTTCAGATAAATCGATATACAATGGCATAGGACCTTTCACCTTGGATGATTGAATGTAGAAGAGAACATCCAGTCAAAAAGTGATAGTCGGTAGGATTAGGAAGATAGTCGGTAGGTTTAGGAAGAAGAATGAGTGTAGGATTTGGAACAAAAGTTCTTTAGAACTAGGGTATCGCTAAGAGAGTGAATGTAAATATCAGCACATGTGATGAGGAAGTCACAATGATTAACTGAGGAAAATATGTAGGAAAGCAGATATCAATAGAGACATTACAAAATCAGGCAAAGTATAAAGTGAGTGACAGGATTAGACATTTTCAACATGTTTGAGTTTGAATATATAATCTTTGGAAGAAACAAATATGTAGTCACCAATAGGATTTTCATTTGAGAGCATTAGGCAACCTGGACATGGATGTTTTTAGTAATCCATGTTCACTTTCCATTTAGGTTTTGTACAATCATAAGTGTGACCTTTGCTTTTTGTGTCCAGAATATTTCTGTGATAAAATGTATATGGAGATCAGGTGACATGGGTATTTCTTCCACCATTTCTGGGAGCTATATATTGAGGACGTATAAATTAGTATTGGGGGTACAAAGAGGTGTACCTGTGTCTATGAATATAGAGATAATTCGTGAATAGACTGTACTGTGAATAAATAATATAACTGGTTCCACTTTAAATAATGGATTGAATTGATATCTGAAACTAAGTAAGAAATCTTATATTGATATACAACCATTCATTCCAACCAGTTATACATCTAATGGTAATATTAGTGTTATGGTTTATTGTGACGGGTTTGTGCGTTTTGCTTCAAATGTGATAATGGAAATCGAAAATAATGTTTTTGGGAAGAAGTCTCATGAAAAGAGCAGTTATGAAACATGGAGGAATACATGTGTTCTCAAGCAGGAAGTGATTGAACGTGAAACAAATGCCTATAAATTTGAGAAATTTTGATGAAACATATATGCTATGATGTGCATAAACTGAAGATAGTAATGTACCAGTGTTGAATAAAAATGAACGTCAAAATACACATCATGTCTCATAGAGTCTACTTGCATTGATGTTCAACTGGGTCAGTTACTGTAGAAATATTAGGATTTGGGGGGGGATTAATAATACAATTTATTTTAGCACTAGCATGCCACAGAATGTAGAGGAAAGATCAATGGATTTTTAGTTATAGCACTAATAATCTAACATTTAGTGACTATTTTGGATAGTCTAGAAATTACATAAGGCTATGTAACATATTTTTTTTTTATTTAACATTCATCAAAGCTTGGAATTTTCGTAATATTTCTTCTTTTTTCTTTTTTTATTTTTTCAGTTGTTGATTGACCTTCATTTTGTTTATTTGTATGTGGTGCTGAGAATAGAACCATGTGCCTCACACATGCTAGATAAGCATGTTACCTCTGAGCCACAAACCCAGCCCCTCCACTTCTATCTTAACATCATACACTCATGTCCCTCTTCTTTACTCACTTTCTTCCTCATTTTCCCCCTTCTCTCCCTTCCTTTTTGGTTTCCCCTCCATATCTATTTTTCTCTCATGTCATTACAAACAGTAGTATGCTATGAAATTTAAATTTAAGACTGTTTTTTATAGTCATTCTTTTTCTTGAGAAAATTTAAAAATTATAATCACCTGATAGATATATTACAATACATTTATTATACATATGTATCTATATTCATGCATATGCATTACATATATTATATATATATATATATATATATATATATATATATATATATATATATATATTTAAAAGTACTTTGATTTTCCTGTTAGAAATAATATAGACCAAGTCTTTCTTAATTCTCAATTCTTCCATAATTAACATCTTACAGTGAAAATCAAATAAACATATTTAAGTAAACAGGTATCATTCTTATTTATCAATACTGATAATTTAAAGTTTTATATCACATTAAGCTGTAATGTGGCATATTAACTCTTATGAATTAGAGAAATTTTATTTGAACAACCTATTATTTAAGGACCATATGCACTGACATTTTAAATGGCTTTCTTGTGATTTCAATTTCTATCAATTGTGTATTAATTGCCAAATACTTATTTTAGTACTTTTCATGTTCAAAATTGATATAAAGTCAATTGTTTAATTCTTCTTGTAAGTAGTTACTTATTACAGTAGGGACATTATTAATAATACTACATCTTTATAAGAAAAATGGTACAAATTTATTTTCATGCAAAATTAAGAATAATTGTATGCTCTAGATGTTTGATTGTTGATACATATAACAAAGAGCTTTTGATGAGTCTCTTCCCCAGTAAAACATAAAATGCAAAGATATAGTTAGGTTTGTATGTCCAAATAAAGATAAGAAAAAATACACATTATCAGCTAGAAACTATTAAATAAAAGATGAAAAGAACAATCCAACACATTGTACGAACTTGTCAGATGAGGTAGTATTCTGGAAGAATAGCCTAAGACTAGACCTTGTCCATGACAAAATATTCACGAAAAAAATGAAATATGAAAAGTGTAGAAAATGCTATGAATTTTTCATGAAGTTAGGTGAATTATCCTTTAATCTCAATTTATGTGCATTTTCTGGTAAAATAAATTTGTGATATTCACAAAACAAAGTTTCTGTATAGCAAAATGAATACATCTGAACCCATTTTTAGCTGATTTCTTCCCACTAAATTTTAAACCTTTATTTATTTATTTATTTTTATTGGTTGTTCAAAACATTACAAAGCTCAAGATATATCATCTTTCATACATTTGACTCAATTGGGTTATGAACTCCCATTTTTTCCCCAAATACGAATTGTAGAATCACATCGGTTACACATTCACATTTTTACATAATGGCATATTAGTGACTGTTGTATTCTGCTACCTTTCCTATCCCCTACTATCCACCCTCTCCTCCCCTCCCATCTTCCCTCTCTACCTCATCTGCTATTGTTCAATTCTCTCTATTGTTTCCCCCTCACTTCCCCTCACAACATCTTATATGCAATTTTGTGTAACATTGAGAGTTTCCTACAATTTTCATAAGCTTTCCCTTCTCTCTCCCTTTCTCTCCCCCCATTCGTCTTTGTTTAATGTTAATCTTTTCCTCATGCTCTTCCTCCCTGTTCTGTTCTTATTTGCTCTCTTTATAACAGAGAAGACATTTGGCATTTGTTTTTTAAGGATTGGTTAGCTTCGCTTAGCATAATATGCTCTAATGCCATCCATTTCCCTGCAAATTCTATGATTTTGTCATTTTTTGTGCTGTGTAATACTCCATTGTGTATAGATGCAACATTTTTTTATCTATTAATCTATTGAAGGGCATCTAAGTTGGTTCCACAGTCTAGCTATTGTGAATTGTGCTGCTATGATCATTGATGTGGCAGTATCCCTATAGTACGCTATTTTAAGATCCTGAGAGAACATTCCAAGAAGGGTGATAGCTGGGTCAAATGGTGGATCCATTTCCAGCTTTTCCAGGAATATCCATACTTCTTTCAAAATTGGCCTCACCAATTTGCAGTCCCACCAGCAGTGTACAAGTGTATCCTTTTCCCCAAATCCTCGCCAACACTTATTGTTGTTTAACTTCATAATGGCTGCTGATCTTACTGGAGTCAGATGGTATCTTAGGGTGGTTTTGATTTCCATTTCTCAGACTGCTAGAGATGGTGAGCATTTTTTCATGTACTTGTTGATTGATTGTATGTCCTCCTCTGTGAAGTGTCTGTTTAGGTCCTTGGCCCATTTGTTGATTGGGTTATTTGTTATCTTATTGTTTAATATTTTGAGTTCTTTGTATATTTTGGATATTAGGGCTCTATCTGAAGTGTGAGGGGTAAAAATTTGTTCCCAGGATGTAGGCTCTCTATTTACCTCTCTTATTGTTTCTCTTCTTGAGAAAAAACTTTTTAGTTTAAGTAAGTCCCATTTGTTTATTCTTGTTATTAACTCTTGGGCTATTGATGTCTTATTAAAGAATTTGGAGCCCGACCCCACAGTATATAGATCATAGCCAACTTTTTCTTCTATGAGACGCAGTGTCTCTGATTTGATATCTAGCTCCTTGATCTATTTTGAGTTAACTTTTGTGCATGGTGAGAGAACGGGATTCAGTTTCATTTTGTTGCACATGGATTTCTAATTTTCCCTGCACCATTTGTTGAAGATGCTATCCTTCATCCATTGCATGTTTATAGCCACTTTATCAAATATAAGAAAGTTGTAATTTTGTGGATTGGTTTCTCTGTCCTCCATTCTATACCATTGGTCCACCTGCCTGTTTTGGTACCAGTACCACACTGTTTTTGTTACTCTTGCTTTGTAGTAAAGTTTGAACTCTAGTATCACTATACCTCCCGATTCACACTTCCTGCTTAGAATTCCTTTTGCTATTCTGTGTCTTTTGTTTTTCCATATGAATTTCATGATTGCTTTATCATTTCTACAAGAAATGCCGTTGGGATTTTGATTGGCATTGCTTTAAACATGTAGAGAACTTTGGGTAATTTCGCCATTTTGATGAATTTAGTTCTGCCTATCCATGAACAGGGTACATTTTTCCATCTTCTAAGATCTTTTTCTATCTCTCTCTTTAGGGTTCTGTGGTTTTCACCTCTTTTGTTAGGTTGATTTCCAAGTATCTTATTTTCTTTGAGGATATTTTGAATGGAGTGGTTTTCCTCATTTCCATTTCAGAAGTTTTGTTGCTGATATACAGAAATGCCTTTGATTTATGCGTGTTGGTTTTATATCCTTCATTTATTAACTCTAGCAGTTTCTTTGTAGACCCTTTTGGGTCTGTTAAATATATTACCATGTCATCCACAAATAGCGATAATTCAAGTTCTTCTTTTCCTATTTTTATGCCTTTAATTTCTTTTGTCTGTCTAATTGCTCTGGCTAGTATTTCAAGAACTAAATTGAATAGAAGTGGTGATAGAGGGCATCCCTGTCTTGTTCCAGATTTCAGAGGGAATGCCTTCAGTTTTCTCCATTTAGGATGATCCTAGCCTGAGGTTTAGCATATATAGCTTTTACAATGTTGAGGTAAGTTCCTGTTATCCCTAGTTTTTCTAGTGTTTCGAACATAAAGGGATGCTGAACTTTGTTGAATGTTTTACTACATCTATCGAGATGATCATATGGTTCTTGTCCTTAAGTCTATTGATGTGGTGAGTAGCATTTATTGATTTCCGTATATTGAACCAGCCTTGCATTCCAGGGATGAATTCTACTTGATCATGGTGCACAACTATTTTGATATGTTTTTGTATTCAATTCACACGGATTTTATTGAGAATTTTTGCATCCAACTTCATTAGAGATATTGGTCTGTAGTTTTCTTTTTTGAGGTGTCTTTGTCTGGTTTTGGGATCAGGGTGATTTTGGACTCCGAGAATGAATTTGGAAGAGCTCCTTATTATTCCATTTCTTGATATAGCTTGAATAGTATTGGTATTAATTCTTCTTCGAAGGTTTTGTTGAACTCCGCTGTATACCCATCAGGTACAGGGCATTTTTGATTGGTAGTCTTTTGATGGCTTCTTCCATTTCTTTCTTTGTTTTTGGTCTGTTAAAATTGTGTGTGTCTTCTTGACTGAATATGTGCAGATCGTATGACTTAAGAAATTTATCGATATTATAACTATCTTCTATTTTATTGGAATATAGGATTTCAAAATACTTTCTAATTATCTTCTGTATTTGTGTACTGTCTGTTGTGATATTGCCTTTTTCATTCCGTATGTTAATAATTTGAGTTCCCTCTCTTCTTCTCATCCTTAGCATGGCTAAGGGCCTGTAAATCTTATTTATTTTTTCAAAGAATCAACTTTTAGTTTTATCAATTTTTTCAATGTTTTTTTTTTTTGTTTGTTTCAGTTTCGTTGATTTCTGCTCCAATTTTAATTATTTCTTGTCTTCTACTACATTTGCTGTTGTTTTGCTCTTCCTTTTCTAGGTTTTTGATGTGTACTGTGAGTTTATTTATTTGTTGTTTTATTCTTTTTTTGAGGAAAGAACTCCAAGAAATGAATTTCCCTCTTAAAACTGCCTTCTTTGTGTCCCATAGATTCCAGTATGTTGTGTCTGTATTGTCATTTGATTCTAAGAATTTTTTTATCTCCTCCTTTATGTCTTCTGTAACCCATTTATCATTCAGTAGAATATTGTTCATTTTACATGTGATGTAGGATTTTTCCTTCCTTCTAATCTCATTGATTTCCAGTTTCATTCCATTATGATCAGATATGGTGCATGGTATTATCTCCACGCCTTTATATTTACTAAGAGTTGCCCAATGGCATAATATATGGTCTAACTTGGAGTAGGATCCATGTGCTGCTGAGAATAAAGTGTATCCACTTGATGATGGTTGATATATTCTATATATGTCGGTTAAGTCAAGGTTATTGATTGTGCTGTTGAATTCTATAGTTTCTTTATTCAGTTTTTTATAGAGGATCTGTCTAATGGCGAGAGCGGTGTGTTGAAGTCACCCATAATTATTGTGTTGTAGTCTATTTGACTCTTGAACTTGAGGCGAGTTTGTTTTATAAGCGTTGCAGCTCAATTGTTTGGTGCATACCAATTGATAATTGTTATGTCTTGTTGGTGGATGGTTCCTTTTAACAATATATAGTGTCCTACTTTATCCCTTTTGATTAACGTAGGTTTGAAGTTGATTTTATATGATATGAGTATGGCCACTCCTGCTTGCTTCCGAGGGCCATGTGAGTGGTAAGATTTTTCCCAACCTTTCACTTTCAGCCTGTGTATGTCTTTACCTATCAAAAGAGTCTCCTGAAGGCAGCATTTTGTTGGATTTATTTTTTTGATCCAGGTTACTAGCCTATGTCTCTTGATTGGTGAGTTTAGATTTTTAACATTTAAGGTTACAATTGAAATATGATTTATACTTCCAGTCATGTTTATTTATTTATTTATTTTAATTTGGGTAGTTTTTACTTTTTGGTTATTTTCTTACCCCTTTACTGAGATACCTCCCACTGTTAGTTTTGGGCACTATTTTTCAATTCCTCTTCTTGTAGTATTTTGCTCAAAATGCTTTGCAGTGCTGGTGTTCTGTCTGCGAATTCTTTTAGCTTTTGTTTATCAAGAAAGACTTAATTTCATTGTCAAATCTGAAGCTTAATTTTGTTGGATACAGTATTCTTGGTTGGAATCCATTATTTTTCAGTGTTTGAAATACATTGTTCAAAGATCTTCTCGCTTTCAAAGTCTGTGATGAAAAATCAATTGTTAACCTAATTGGTTTACCCCTGAATGTTATCTGCCTACTTTCTCTCGTAGCTTTTAATATTCTCTCCTTGTTCTGTATGTTGGCTATCTTCATAATTATATGTCTTGGAGTTTGTCTATTATGGTTTTGAATGTTTGAGGTCCTGTAGGCTTCCAGGATATGGCAATCCATTCCATCTTTCATCTCTGGGATGTTTTCTAGAATTATTTCATTTAATATGTTGTCCATTCCTTTGGTTTGAATCTCTATGCCTTCTTCTATCCCGATGACTCCCAATTTTGGTTTTTTTATGACATCCCATATCTCTTGAATAGTTGCTCATGGGATTTAAGCATGTTTTCTGTGTTGACTATATTCTTTTCAAGTTGACAAACTTTGTCTTCATTATCTGATGTTCTGACTTCTACTTGATCTAGTCTATTTGAAATATTCTTGTTTGAGTTTTTAATTTGGTTTATAGTTTCCTGCATTTCTAGAATTACTGTATGATTTTTTAAAAGATCTCTATCACCTGGTAAACCTTGTTCTTTGCCATTTGAATTTGGTTGTTTAATTCATTTTCAAAATATACTTTTATTTCTTGGACTTGCTGCCTCATGTCTTCTCTATTATTCCTTTCCATCTGAGTTAGGTATGACTTAAGTTTTTTCCCTATCCCTGTTTCTGATGCTTCTAGGTTCTCCTGTAGTATTAAGTTGTCCTTCATTGTTTCTACACCTTTTTTTCCCCTTGTTTTTTCATGATGTTCACGTTATTTTCTGGCTCTATTTGATTGCTGTGTTTCTGCTCTCTTCTATAGATTTGTTATGGGTTTATATATCTCTGTTTTCTCTCCTTTGTGTTGCTAGACTATGCCTGCTTAAGTGGATTTCACTGTTAAGGAATTCTGACAGCCGAGCTCCAGTGATGTCACCTCTCTGCTGTGGTGGGCCCCAGGCTCCTTGCCGAAGTGTCCGAATTGGGGGGGTGGACTGGATTGTCTCTTGTTGGTTTCAGCACCCGGTCGCTGGCATGCCGGCAGTCTCCAGCCACCCAGTAGCGCGGGCAGCGGATGGGCTGTCGCCGGCGGGCGGGTGATCTCTAGCCACACAGTTGCGCGTTCGGTCGTCGGCAGGCGAGCGTTCTCCAGCCATCAAGACATGCCGTCAGCAGGTGGGCTGGCGCCGGCAGGAAGGTGGTCTCCAGTTGCCCAGTCACACTGGCAGCGGTCTGGCATTCTCCAGCCACCCAGTCAGGAGGGCCTGGCCTCTAGTCCCCTGGTTTATCCTGCTAGTCCTGATTTCTCCTGCTAGACCAGATTTCTCCTGAGTGATGCTTCTCGGCAGCTCAAACTGTTCTCCGGGTCTGCCGTTTGTTGGGTGGGGAGGGTGTCTATTGTGAACCCTGGAACTCTATTGTTTTAATATTTTCCGCTTGCCCCTCGCCCCGCACTGGCTAGACAAGTTTCATTTTTGCCGCTGATGGGAAGGGGAGATGAAGGTCAGGTGCCTCTAGTTTTCCCCCAGTCTTTATGCAGACTTGCTCTGATTATCCCTCCCCCAAAAGCCTAGGAGAGATTTTATGCGAATTTTCCTCTGTATGTGAGATGAGCTGAGAAACACACACCTGTTTTATTGTTGCAATCTGTCTGGGAGTGGTGGTGGTTACTTCAGCTCTCCAAGATGGTGGCTGCTGGTTTCCTTTGTGGAGTTTCCACTTTGGGGGATAGAAATGTACTGCTAACTTTCCCGTCTGAAATCCCAAATTCAGCTGGGGGCTCAGTGGATGCTCAGCCAGCAGGATTCCACAGAATCTGCAGCAACGTTTCTCCCTGCTTGCTGGTCGCTTCTCGGTGGTGCCTCACCATTTGTAGACACGGGGCAGGTCACGCGGATAAATCAGAATGGATCTCCGGTTGCACAAGTGGCTTGTGTTTGAGACTCAATTACCGGACCTCGGTGGTGGAAATCATTCTTCTAGATTTCGGTAAACACCCATTTTCCTGTAAGATCCTAACAAGATAGTTTTTCATCGTTCTAACTCGTTATTCACCTGCGCAGTGGCAGGGTACACTGGGTGTGATACACTGTCTTCACAGTCATCTTGCAATGCCGAAATATTAGGATATGGATGCACCATTTACTGAAAACTGTTTCAGTACTAGGAAAAAATATGTATTTCAGGTGGATGAATATTTCTGAGATTAATTTTTTATAAAGTGGATTATAAATCCACATACATGAATATGAATGAATTTAGGGAGTGCATAATAAGACACAAATATTTCATATTTTGAAAAATCCGGAGAGTATATATATATATATATATATATATATATATATATATATATATACATATACACACACACACACAGACATTAAAAACTAGCAATATATATGTCAATTGAAATTCATCATGAAATACATATCATCCACAGACCCAAAAATATTCATATACTTAACATGGATTTATGTATAATGTTGTTCAACTAGGAGGCTTACCCATAGGTTGAATTTTCAGTTCCAACAGCATTTAGGAGGAGTGATCTCTTCTCAAAATTTGTATTTGCCAAGTCAGTCACCTCACAAAAATGTACGTGTGATACCAGGTACGATTCTATATGTGCATATAAAATTACATGTGCTGAATAGGCTACAGAGAAAGGGAGACAGGAATTTACATATTTGTTAACTTTCAAAACACACGGAGAACTATTTCAACAAAAAATTGACTAGATTTATAACTTCTAACCTATATAATGCAAAAGGCAATTCCAACTATATACCATGCCTCCTCTGAACTGCTTGTATTTCTATTCTGTTTGAGTTTTTATTCTCTATCATATTACGATTAGTAGTCAGAGTCTAGTAGGGTAGGGGTTATAGTCAGGGATTCAGTATTTCGAATGGAAAATTGGAAAATGAATCCAATGTGTATGCAAATATGTGCTACACAAAATCTTCCCACTCCTCCAGAACAATGGCTTGACATTATCTTCGCCCCAAGTAAGACATAATTAGAGGAGAAGAGTTAGAAAATCAGTGAATACTTATCTGGAATGGAATATGCTAAGGAGTTCACTACCTTGGAGGTGGTAGAGGAGTTTCCAAAAGTAAGGGACAGGGTGAACACTCCACAAACATGGAGCTCTGCTGGCCTAAAGACTTCTTGAGAAATTGCCTCTGAGTTTGGTCACTTGAAACATATGTTGTTATCAGGAGCTTTAGCTTCCTTTGTAGTGAGATCATCAAAGCTGGGTCTGCACCTATGTGACCTGTAAAACATAGTTTCTTATTTTCCAATGAACATGAGGCAGCAGTCCTGAATTTGATCTTTGTAGGTAAACTGTGGCCACTGGGTTCTAAGTGTCTCCCTGTGTGGACTGTGAAGCCATTTGTTCATCCTCCAATTTTCATGGTGTTTCTTGCTGCTACAATGGGAGTTTGGTATTTGCTTCATGAAATACACGGAGTTCAACTGGGACACAGTGCAGGAGGGAGTTCTGTCACGTGTGGTATTTTAATTTCTGCAGGAGAATGCACCAACCATGCTTCTATATCACATAGCTTGCCCCATTGACGATAGCAAATCGATTCTGAACATTGCCCTGAAACCTCTCCAAATAACAAGATGCCTTTACTTAGAAGGGACTGCTGGCTGTATCATGTCAGTCACAAGCCATTTGGAAGCCAATGGCAGATCCACATGGCCCCACCACAGATGTTTTATCACACACCTGCCTACCACTGCTCTAGGCCCACTAATAATCAGGCTCCAACTTATTGGCATCTCTGTTTTACACAATTTTCATTAAAACCAGTCAATCAAGGCAGTGTCTGTTATACTCATGATCAGCAACAGGAAATCCAAAGGTTCTCCTGTGCCAGCTGGTCATGGAAATTTCAAAAATTTCATGGTATTTTTCTAGCCATATTTCAACAATGAAGGTGGAGGCACTGTGAGTTTCAGTTCATTCCAGAACCATTAATGTTGACGAAGCTCATTTCAATGAAAGCTCTGGAGAAATCTCACAGGCAATGCTTCCCAAAGAATGGCCAAAAGGTCAAATGAAGCCAGGCCCATTGAGTTCTACAATGTGATGTCCATGTGACTTTTGACTCTCAACTATGGCTGCCAAGTCTTTCAGAAGAAAATTATGTGATATCTTGGCTGTGATTCCCAGTGCTCTGTTGAAAGCCACCCTGGGCCTTGATCTCAGTTTCCAAGGGCGACTCTCATGCATGGCCTTCTAAAATCCCAACACAATTAATGGCAATACTTTTCTGAGGTCAGTTCCAGAACTCAGTCTCTAAGTGGAAAAACACCAGAGTTCATGTCAAGGTGGACCCAGTCATCTCTTCCAATCACCACACTAACAACCACAATTAAAACCAAAACAATCCCACATGGCCCTCATGTTCTTTTATATAGACACTCATCATAACCTATCGCTGGAAATTTCCACGAGGGGCGAAGCCCAAGACAGTCTCCTAAATAATCTCTCTTGCCCCTAATTTGCCTAAATTCAGGGTGGCCTGGACACCATTCCTGTGAACCAGGAGTGTTCAAATAGGCCTGCTGTTAATACTTCTCTGCTTCTCCAATTTGAGGCGTATTGACTGTGCAGTTTGGATTCTTTATGTGAATTGTAGTCACGGGAAAACTCAAGCAATTTAGGGATTTGAAGAAATGATTTGGCCCAATGGATCCCTATTCTAACTTGATGGAGGTCAGGAACCTTACAGAGAATGGGGAGAGACTTCATCCACAATAACTGCACTTTTGGCCATTTTTGTTTTGGATGCACACATGTGATGTTTCTTTAGATTCTTCAGGGGTTGAGAATCTAAGCCACGGCCTCACACAGGGCCAAGAGGCTGATTCAGACACTTCCATTTTCAAAGGAATTAAGCAAATATCCACAGGTGATGTCCATTCATTTCCATTTGAACCTGTTTTCTTCAGGCTTCACAAACGGATGTCTTGAGGCAAAGACCTTCCTGACATTCAGGGCAACAGAACAATAGGTAAGCAAAAGGCCCAAAGCAGGGTTTCTCCACTGAGACTATCATGGTCACACTTATATCTGAGTTTTCTGAGATGCTCGACATTCCCTTTAGCTATCCAGTACATGGCCATGTCACAGGGCTTGGAACTGCTACATATCTTGGACACAAAACCATGAGCCTATTCTGGAGAGTAGCCAGAATTCATGAAGAATGCAGGAATTTTGGAAGATACCACATGTTGCCCATCGATCAGGCAAGCTGAAATCCATTCATAAATTCGGCAGGATGAATGCTGGGAAGCTTTCTGCTAGACAGGAGACAACAATTGATGCATTCAGTTTTCTAATATCTAAAACCATGCACATAGTGGGATACACAGACATAGAAACACTTGCTTGCCAAACGACTTACTATAAACAGTTCACTCCAAACCAAACAAACCGCCTTTCCTACCTATTCTCAGAACATGAGACAAAACCACAAACTCACACCGACAACCACAGAGGCACCACCTTCTACAAAGTATGTCTGTGACTATCCAGAGTGTCTTCTGACTGGTGGGCCAACTTATGTTCCCCGGAAAACACCAACTCTGTGAACTTGTCAGGAGCCAGCGGTGAGCCACTATCTGCTTTCTCAGGAAAGGCCCCTCTTCTGAGTTTTCCTGGCAGTTGGCCATCCTCATATCTGTAGGTACCATGAAAGACTGACTCTGTCCTTGGTAAATCCAAACAAGTGAGCCCACTGGGACTGGGACTGGGACAGGCTCTTGGTACCTTGCTTCCTGGATCCCAAGTACCGAGAGTTCCATGACCAAGGAAGTGAGGTGAGGTCACTTCCTTCAGGAACTGAATGAGGTCACTGCTTTGGCAACCACTTTGTCCTAACAGTTGCTTCCAAGGGTCCCATGAGATCGAGGCTTCTCCTACTTCCTGTGACACTTTCACAAGTTAGAATGGTATATGAACCATAGGCACCCAGGAACAGGTCTCCAAAAAGGACTGTTTGTGTCCATCTTCTCTACATTATGAACAGAGAGGCTGATTCAGACACAACCCTTCATCCTGACCAGGTTGTTTGCAATGGAAGATGACGTTTGCTCTCTCAGGTCCTTCATGGCTGCCTACATCTTCTCCAGGGATCACTTCTTCATGGACCTTTGAGTTTTACAACAGGTGGAAGATTCTCTACATTCCTGTATTGTAAGACCAACTTGGTCCCTGCTCTTCTGTAAAGTTAGATTGAGGGAACAGTGTATGGTTAGGGTTAATAACAAGTTTGATTTGGGTTAGGAATTATTCTAATTGATGAATAATGGTATTGGGAACCTGTGATATTTATAAGAATATATAGGTGAAATATAAGTATGAAAACAAAAATCTAGGTAAGATTTGAAGCCCAGAAGGGCATTGCGCTATTGATTGGGATACTTAGCTTTGATATACGTTCTGCACAGGTGTTTCAGATAAATCGATAATCAATGGCATAGGACCTTGTACCTTGGATGATTGAATGTAGAAGTGAACATCCACTAGAACAGGGATAGTCGGTAGGATTAGGAAGATATTCGATAAGTTTCAGAAGAAGACTGAGTACAGAATTTGGACCAAAAGTTCTTTAGCAATAGTGTATCGGGTAGAGAGTGAATGTAAATGTCAGCACACGTGAAGGGTCAGTCACAATGGTGAACTGGGGAAAATATTTAGGTAAGCAGACATCAATAGAGACATTAGGAAATCAGGCAAAGTATAAATTGAGTGATAGGATTAGATATTTGCAACAGGGTTGAGGTTCAAAATATAGTCTTAAGAAGAAACAAATATGTAGTCACCAATAGGATTGACATTTGAGAGCATTAGGCACACTGGACATGAATGTTTTCAGTAATCTATGCTCACTTTTCATTTAGGCTTTGATACAATCATAAGTGTGACCTCTTCTTTTTGTGTCCAGAATATTACTGTGATAAAATGTATATGTAGATTAGGTGACATGAGTATTTCTTCCACCATTTCTGGGAGCAACATTTTGAAGATGAAAAAATTAGTATTGGGGTTACAAATAGATTTACTCTGTGTCTATGAACATAGAGATAATTTATGAATAGACGATACTGTGATTAAATATTATAACTTGTTCCAACTTTAAATATTCGAATGAATTGATATCTGAAAATAAACAGAAAATCGTATATTTATATGCAATCATTCATTCCAACCAGAAATACATCTAATGGTAATATTAGGGTTATGGTTTATCATGAAGAGTGTGTCAGTTTTTCTTCAAAATGATTATGGAAATCGAAAAAAAAAGCGTTTGGAAAGAAGTCTCATGAAAAAACAATCATGTAACCTGGAGGAATACATGTGTTCTGAATCAGGAAATGATTGAAAGTGAATCAAAATCCTATAAATTATTGAAGTTGTTGATGAAATATATATCCTATGATGTGTATAAACTGAACAAATAGTAATGTACCAGTGTTGAATAAAATGAACTTCAACATAGACATCATATCCAAGAGGAATCTAGTTGCATTGATGTTAAACTGGGTCAGTTACTGTAGAAATATTAGGATTGTATGCACCACTCACTGAAGTTAGTTTTCAGTACTATAAAACAAATATGTAATTCAGGTGGATGAATATTTCTGAGAATAATATTGTGAAAAGTTGATTATAAATCCACATACATGAACATGAATGAATTTAGGTAGTATATGTAAGACACATATATTTCATATTTTGAAATATTTGGAGAGTGTATATATATATATATATATATATATATATATATATATATATATACACCCACACACACACACACACAACACACACACCCAGGCAATAAAATGTAGCAATATATATGCCAATCGAAATTCATCATGAAGTATATATCATCCACAGATGCAAAAATATTTAATTTACTGAACATGGATTTATGTATAATGTTGTTCTACTAGGAGGCTCACCCATAGGTTGAATTTTCTGTTCCAACGGCATTTAGGAGGAGTGATCTCTTCTCACAATTTGTATCTTCCAAGTCAGCCACCTCACAAGAATGTACATCTGATACCAGGTAGGATTCTATATGTGCATATAAAAATACATGTGCTGAATCGGCTACAGAGAAAGGGAGACAGGAATTCACATATTTGTTAACTTTAAAAACACATGGAGAACTATTTCAATTAAAAATTAACTAGATTTATAACACCTACCCTATATCATGCAAAAGGCAAGTGCAACTATACACCATGCCTCCTCTGAACTGCTTGTATTTCTATTCTGTTTGGGTTATTTTTCTCCATCATATTAGGATTTGTCATCAGAGTCTAGGAGGGTATGGGTTAGTGTCAGATGGCCCGGCTGGCAGGACACATCAACTTGGGTGTCGATCCTAGTTGGGGAGGAATGAAGGGACAAGAGACACGAGAGATGACAGCAAGACAGGAGTTCTGATCATGCTGCAAACTTTTATTATTCTCAGAGGGTATTTATATGCTGCGGATGGTAAAGCTCTCTTATCGGCAGTTGCTGGATGTCTTCACAGGGTGAGATAACCTCAGGATGTTTCAGGTAGACAGATGGTAGCCGGATGTCAAAAGGAGATAGATGGCTGTGGGATGTCTCCCAGGCAGGTTGTGTCCCAGGGGGATGTTTCTTGTGTCAGTCTATTTTTTGAAGGAGAACTTCCTTCTAGCCCCTGACATCTCCCCTTTTGTTATATAAAATATTCGACCATACCTTACAGGCCATGGATTTAGGGGGTGATAGTGGCTCTGTTTCTCTAGAATGCCTTAGAATATCTCCTGATTTGAGCGAGCATCTTTCCTAGGAGATTTCGTGTTGGCTTTGGCATGTTTTTGGAGGAGACGTCTTTGAGGGGATAGCATGCCAACCGCCATGCACCAGAGCGTGTCATTCAGAGGTCTTGTGTTTGGGGATCCGTGGATCCATCCTCCTGCAGTCCTTCCTGGACCCTCCGTTATTATGGCCTAACGTGCTCTTTCCAAGGGTGTGTCCTCCCCCAAGCGGAGGGGCCCATGGAGAACGAACCCTTATTGCAAGGGTAGAAGATGGTTGCTCAGAGCTGTTACTTATAGTTTTCTGTAAGAAAGAGAGATCTGTGGGGATGTAAACTTAATAAGCCTGTGAGAAGGGTTGAACATTCTTTTAAATGTTGGCAGTGCTGTCTTCCATCTCCAGACCATGATAGTGGACCTGTATGGGCTTAGAAACCAAAATATTAATCTGTTCTTTAATAAATTGTACCAGCCTCTTTATAATGCAGGGGCCTATGGACACCATTAAAAGTAAACCCAACAAAGGGACTAATAGGGGAAGAAGGTAGGGTAGAAATCCATTATGCCCAATCCAGAGGGGATTTTCAAATAGTTCCCTTTGTCTCTTTTCTGGATCTTCTTGAAGCTGCTTAATTTTAATGCGTACTATGCCTGATTTATTGGCATAAAAGCAGCATCGTTCCCCTAAGGCTAAGCAAATACCTCCCTGGTTAGCTGTCAGCAAATCTAAGCCCCGTCTGTTTTGAAGGAACACTTCTGCCAGGGAATTTATTTGGTCCTGCAAATCTTTAAAGGTTCCTGATAAAGTTTGTACATAATTTATAAGTTGTTGAGACAGGCGATGGTAAGAGTGAATAGCCGTGCCTAAGCCACTGTACCTGTGCCCACAGCAGCTGTTATTCCAAGGCTGGCAATGAGTGGTAAAGCCTGTATTGCCCACCTATGTCTTTTGACTAAAGTGTCTAGGCTAGAAATTGGTAGAGGTTCATCTCCTGGGACAATAGTTATATCAGGGAGTAATAAAGCAAGAACACAACCAATGGTCCAATTCGCTGGAAGCGTGGGAAGGCCGAGTTTCCTCCACACATAAAAACTGTGCCATTGGAGGAACAAAGAGATGGGGTGGGTGAGGAATAATTTTATACTGTTGAGCAATTTCCAAAGGAAGTAAGTCGAACATCAGTATCATAGGTATTATTCTGCATCGCGCCTAAAAGAAATAATGTAAAAGTGCCTATAGGCTGTACTTTAAAGGGAAATCCGGGTTGGCATGTATTATCATTGTCCATGATAGAATTAATAGGAACTGCCATAGGCATGATTGCCCCTGCTGTCATGCAGAGCCAGCAATCACCAGCAAGGGTGGGGTTCGAATTATTAAGCTAGGAGAATGTAGTTTGCAAAATATCTAATGTATTGGTATCTAAACCTGGGAACTGGGATTTAGGCTACATTAAGGGATGATATGTGAGCTCAGAGATTTGGGGTTTCAAAAGTTTGATTATCTGAGGATGTTTGACAGAATAAGTGGGTCCTCCACCATCAGAGACCCCTGTAGGGGCCTTAATGGGCCAGTAGGAACCTTTTCCGACAGTGCCTTGGCACCCAGCTGACTGTAGCTTGGTATATTTGCCATCTCCTCCATGGTCAAAGAGAATGGGGGTATAATGAATAGTGGTCCCCCTGCTGCATGAGTTTTAGTTAGGGAGGCTTCAAAAAATTGTTCTCCCTGTTTATTAACACAAAGTGAAGCCGACACATTACAAGAGACATGCATCGCCTGGGTATGCGTACAAGTTGCAGAACAATTTTGGAGAGCTTTACTTGTACTAGGGGGAATAATCTTTGGCTTGTTAACACATACCCATTTAGGCTGATGAACTCCTCCGAGATTATGGTCAACCTTGGCACGGAGGTAAGTCACCTTAGTCATGCAGTCAGCAGTCTGGGTCCAACTAGTGGGAGCCTCAGTCCAAAATCCTCCTTTGCATTCACGGGGGGGGGGGCAAAAAGGTACTCCATGATGTTGGAAATTGGAGGTCCAAGGTCTCCGTGTTCAAACCTGTTCAGCAGAAGTGCCTTAAGCAGGATCCTCGCACAGATTGTTGGCTGTATCTGAAATGGGGGAAAATTTGTCCTCAGGGGGAGGGCCTCCGTCCCTGGGTTGAGGTAAGTAATTTACCTGTTTAACCAGGCATTCTGGTAACCATCTTGGGGATGCTTGCTCTTGGTCCAAAACACAAGGTGAGCCTCATCCCCTGATGAGGATAGGATCTGGGCGTTTTCATTTATTTGTAATGGGATTGCATCACATAACAGGCGAGCGAACAGAATTGGACGAAGGATGCCAGTGTCTGTCTGTGGCCAAATGGCCTTCACTGTCTAAGGTAAGAAAAATAAGGGCAAATAATGCATGGTTAAGGCGATCCCTGGGAGTGGTAAATACAAGGGCGGAAGCCTTAAGACGGGATAGCCAAGTCTTTAAGCTAAGCTGGGCAAGTTCCACATGCCTTGGCCCTGAGAGTTGTATGGAATTTCAGTAGTATGACAAAATTGCAAGGTAGCACAAAACTGTTTAAACTTGGCACTGGTATATGCAGGACATTTATCTGTTTTAATATGTATTGGTTTACCCATTACGAAAAAGGCTGAAACAAGATGAGAAAGGACATCTTTGGTAGCCTCTCCAGAATGTGGTGATGCAAAACTAAAGGCGCTGAAGGTATCTATAGAAACGTATATATATTTGGTTTTTCAAAATTCAGGAAAATGAATAACATCCATTTGCTAAACCTGATTGGGCTGTAATCCTCGGGGGTTAACTCCCAAGTGTTGAATGGGGAGGGAGACAGTGCAACCAGGGCATGCTTTTACTATTTCTCATGCATGTTGCCTGGTAATTTTCCAAAGTAATCGATGGCTCTGGGAATTTAGATGGTGAAGATTTTGTAACTCCATGGCCTTTTGAATGGAGCCAACAAAAATTGGAAAGATGGAACGTGTTGCTGCATCAGCTTGGGCATTACCTTGTGTTAGAGGGCTCAGAAGGTCAGAGTGTGTCATGATGTGTCCTAAGGAAAATGCATGTTTTCTGGCCTGAATTAGCTGCTGAAGCTGGTGAAACAGAAAGGGGGAATTGGAAGAAGCCATAATGGTTGGTGAAATCTCCAGCAGGGGCACAGAAAGAGCAATGTAGGCACTGTCTGTATAAATATTAACAAGATTATCAAAAAAACTTTATGAAAACTTGTGTTATGGTGAACAATTCCACAAACTGAGCTGACTGATAGACAGTATCAAAGGTGGTAGGCTTGTTATTGACAACAAAGACTGCACGGCCATTACTGGAACCATCTGTAAAGACAGTAAGTTCTTGAGGAATGGGAGCCTTTTGAGTAATTTTGGGAAAAATAAATGAATGTAACTGGACAAAATTTAAAACGGGGTCATTGGGGATGTGGTTATGAATTGTTCCCAAAAAGCCTGATAGGGCAATACCCCATTGATCCATGTCTCTACTAAAAATTGTAGTAAGGGTTTGGTCCTTAGTATATGGAATTAAAATATTATCAGGGTCTTTGCCAAAATGTTGTCAAGAAAGCAAACGACCTTCAAAAATAAGAGAAGCTACCTGAGCAAGATAAACAGTAATAACCTTGGAGGATGTGGTGGATACAAGGACCAAAAGCAAGGGGCAGCCTTTATTTTTAAAATGTGGATCTCGCTGCCAAAATATTCCTGTGGGTGTATGAGGAGTGTGGAAAATAACCAGAACCAGAGGAAGGTTATAAGAAATTTGTGTAACAAACTTTTGGGCAATGGCTTCTGTGGCTTGGTTTAATGCATGTCATGCCTCGGGAGTAAGCTTTTGAGGGGAGGAGGGGTGGGAATCACCTATCAAAATATCATTAAGGGGCAAAAGTACACAAGTGGGTAATTTTAAATATGTTCCTAGCAATTGAATATCCCCCAGTAATATTTGAAAATCATTAAGTGTGTGAAGATGGTAAACACATAGTTGTATTTTAGGAATTTGGATCTGATTATCTTGAAGTTTAAGGCCCAAATAGGTATAAGGGTCCTGTGTTTGAAACTTATCTGGAGCTATCTGTAGTCCCAAGGTAGTGAGGTTTTGTAAAAGTCCAAGTAACAATTATTAAGGTCATGGGTATTAGGTGCAGCAATTAACAAATCATCCATATAATGTAAAATATAATTTTGTGCTCATCGCTCTCTCACAGGGTCTACTGCTTGAGCAACGTGTTTTTGGCAAAGACTAGAGCTGTTGGCCATACCTTGGGGAAGAACCTTCCATTGAAATCTCTGCATAGGGCCCTGAAAATTAATGTGAGGGAGACTAAAGGCAAAATAGGGTCTATCCTCAGGATGTAAAAAGATGGTAAAAAAGCAATCTTTTAAGTCAATAACCATTTTACAACAGTTTTTTGGAATCGCCACTGGTGTGGGAATGCCTGGCTGTAGTGCTCCCATCGGGCGCATAACTTTATTAATGGCACACAAATATTGTAAAAGGCACCACTTGCCTGATTTTTTCTTGATAATAAAAGTATGAGTAATCCATGATGAGGTTGAGGGCTTTACATGGCCGGCTGCAAGCTGTTCCTGCACTAACGTGGAGGCAGCCTCCAATTTTTCTTGGGTAAGGGGCCACTGATCCACCAACACAGGAGTCTGAGTCTCCCAAATAATTTTATCTGCATGGGGTACAGGAGGGTCAGGGACTGACACTAAAAATCTGAATACACAAGTCCACATGTATTTGTTTTTGTATGGGTTGTATAGCCTCCACCAGTCCTTTTTTCAGTATCCCCAGGCCTGTACCAGGAACAAAATTCATAGGAAGCATTTGATGAGTCACCATGGAATTGGGACTGGCGAGAATAACTTCCAATAACTCAAAATATCTCCTCCCTATACGTTAACAGGGAGGTCAGAATCAACGAAAGGAGTGACAGTTGACTTATTACCATCTTTATCAGTGCAGCTAATAGACCTGGAGCTGACCAGAGGATTTTTTTATTTTCCTATCCCTTTAAGGTCAGTCAAGGATGGAGTGAGGGGCTAACCTGATGGCTTGTATTTTTGAGAAATAATTGTGGCATCAGCTCCAATATCTAGAACTCCTTGGAATTCCTTTCCTTCAGTAAGTAAGGTAAGGGTGGGTCTATTGTGAGAAATGGGCTGAACCCAATACACATCAGAGAAGCCCAAGAAGGCAGTCCCCCGAGGTAGGTTTGGGTTTTGGAAATGCCTCCTGAATCCAAGGGAAGGAGAATTAATTGTGCAAGTCTTGTTCCTGCTGGGATGGCGGCAACTCCATTAATAGCAGTGGCCAGTATTTTTATTTCTCCAGTGAAATCATTATCATTAATGCCAACGAAGACCTGAACACCTTGTATGGTAGTGGAGGCTCTTCCAAGATTAAGGGCACATGTATGAGATGGAGGGGGACCCATAATTTCATTGGGTATTATCTGGGGCCCTTGCATTGGGTCTAATATTGTATTTGTGGCAGCACAGAGGTCCAATTTTGTGCTGCCTGGGGTGGCTAGTTGGAGGGAGGCAATTGTGGAGAAGGATTTTGTGGTAGGTTGGGAGTTTAGGAGGGAACAAACTTTATTGCTCCTGTGTTTGTCGTGGGGGATGTTGTGGCCGGGGGCTGGCCCCGCAGGGAGTTTCCCGAGAAGTAGGAAGAAATAGGCTGTGTGAGGGCATTTGTCTTAGATCTACACTCACTGGCCCAGTGATGACCTTTACCACTTCTATGGAAAAGGGTAGCTGGGGGCGGTTAAGCCCCAGTTTGAGGAGACGCTATTCCTAGGCTTTGTTTGCCTGTGGGACACTCACATGCAAAATGGCCAAGTTGTTTACAAGTAAAGCAAGTACGTGAGCCAGGATTGTGAAAGGCCTTGGTAAAGGCGGTCCCTAAAGCCAGACCCATGGCATGGGCTGCACCCACGTCTGCACAGAGTCTAATAACTTCAGAAAGTTTCCCTTTATCCTTTTGTGGTTGAAGAACATTCTGACATGCTGGGTTAGCATTTTCAAAGGCAAGATGTTTTACATAGGTGCTTTCACCTTCGCTTGGTAAATCCTATAGGCTGTGGCACGGTCCTGAGAGGTCGCGGGTGTTCTGAATGGTAGAGAGCTGCTTCCTTCTCCAAGATAGCGTCCTCCCCAGGGGTCAATGTGTCTCTGGGATTTAAAACTGGATAAAGGTGGTTTTTAATCATTGGAGCCTTATTAATTAGGGTCGTATTTTGAGGGGGACCAGGAAGGTTCTCAGGGTCCTGGGAAGACTGAGAAGGTTCTATGTCTATACTAATGATGGGCATGCAGAGGGGGGACGAGAGGTCTTTTGCATAATCTCTTCCCCAATCCTGACAAGTTGTAAGGTACCATTGTCAAAGCGAAAACTTTTAAGAATTTCATTAATTAAGTTCCAGTAAGAAAAGGTGGGAACTGGCATTTTTTTCTGGGCCAAATGATTCATAATAATCTTTTAAACAGTCTCCTACTCTAAGCCATTTTTGCCATCAATGGTCCCTTCAAGAGGAAATCATGGACACAATTCTTCTATGTATGAAAAGAAAAATTTTAAGTCCTTTTTCTTAACATGTGCCCCTCATGTCTTGAAGGACTCCTTGAGGCCTGAAATAAACAAATCATGTGACGATACTGCTTGTCACATGGTGCGTCACTCACCGTGCATCATCCCCACCTTCCTCCTGGATATGTCTCCGGGTGGTGTCTGCTGAGGCGATCGTGAGCTCCTCTTGACCAAGTCTTCCAGGAGGAAGGGGTTCCCCCTCAGTCAAAGGCTTGAGCCCCAGTCGGTGGGCGCCAGATGTCCCGGCCGGCAGGACACATCAACGTGGTCAGCGAACCTAGATGGGGAGGAATGAAGGGACAAGAGGCATGAGAGATGAGAGCAACACAGGAGTTCTGATCAAGCTGCAAAATTTTATTGTTCACACATGGGTATTAATATGCTGGATATGGGAAAGCTCTCTTATCAGCAGTTCCTGGATGTCTTCACAAGGTGAGATAACTTCAGGATGTTTCTGGAAGAAAGATGGCCACAGGATGTCTCAGGGACATATATGGCTACAGGATGTCTTCCAGACAGGATGTCTCCTGGGGGCTGTTTCTTGTAAGTGTCAGGCTGTTCTTTGAAGAAGAATTCCTTCTACCCCTGACAGTCAGGGATTCAGTATTTCGAATGGAAAATTCGAAAATGAATCCAATGTGTAGGCAAATATGTGCTACCCAAAAATCTTCCCACTCTCATTCAGAACAATGCCTTGACATTTCCTTCACTCCAAGTAAGACATAATTAGAGGAGAAGAGTTAGAAATCTGTGAATACATATCGGTAATGGAAAATGCTCAGGAGTTCACAACCTTCGAGGTTGTAGAGGAGTTTCCAAAAGTAAAGGACAGGGTAAAAACTCCAAAAACATGGAGCTCTGCTGGCCTAAAGACTTCTTGAGAAACTGCCTCTGAGATTGGGCACCTGAAATATATGTTGATGACAGGAGCTTTAGCTTCCTTTGTAGTGAGACCATCAAAGCTGGGTCTGCATCTATATGACCTGGAGGACATGGTTTCTTTTTTTCCTATGAACATGAAGCAGTAGGGCTGAATTCTCTCTTTATAGGTAAACTGTTGCCACTGGGCGCTAAGTGTCTTGCAGTGTGGACTGTGAAGCCATTTGGTCATCCTCCACTTTTTGTGGTGTTTCTTGCAGCTGCACTGGGAGTTTGGTATTTGCTTCACAAAATACGAGAAGTTCAACTGGGACACAGTGATGGAGGGAGTTCTGTCATGTGTGGTGGGTAAGGGTCTGCAGGAGAATGCACCAACCTGGCTTATATCCCACATAGCTTGCCCCCTTGACCACAGCAATCTGATTCTAAACATTGCCCTTCAACCTGTCCATATAAAAAGATGCCTTTACATACAAGGGTATGGGGGCTGCACTATATCAGTCACAAGGCATTTGAAAGCCAATGGCATATCCACATCAGCCCACCACAGATGTTTTAACACACACCTGCACACCACTGCTCTAGGCCGACTACTCATCAGGCTCCAAGTTACTGGCATCTCTGTTCTACACCATTTTCATGAAACCCAGTCAATCAAGGCACTGTCTGGTACATTCATGATCAGTAATAGGACACCTAAAGGTTCTCCAGTGCCACCAGGTGATGGGAATTTCCAAACTTTAATGATATTTATCTAGGCATTTTTCATGGATGAAGTTGAAGGCACTGTGGGTTTCAATTTATTCAGGAACCATTAAATGGAGAAGAAGCTCATTTCAATGAAAGCTCTGGAGAATTCTAACAGGCAAGGCTTCCCAAAGACAGGCTAAAAGGTCACATTAAGCCAGGCATTTGAGGTCTACAATGTGAGGTCCATGTGTGTTTTGACTTGCAACGATGGCTGCCAAGTTTTAAGAATAAAATCATGTGATGTCCTTCCTGAGATTTCCAGGGCTCTTCGGAAAGCCTCCCTGGGCCTAGATCTCAGTTTCCAAGGGCGACTCTCATGCGTGGCCTCCTAAAATCCCAACACAATACATGGCAATACTTCTTTGAGGTCAGTTCCAGAACTCAGTCTCTAAGGGGAATCACATAAGGGTTCAAGCCCAGGTGGACATAGCCATGTCTTCCAACGGCCACAAAAATGACCACAATTAAAACCAAAACACTCCCACATGACACACCTGATGCAAAGACCTTCCTGACTTTCAGGGCAACAGAAGAATCGGTAAGCAAAATGTCCAAAGCAGAGTTTTTCCAATGAGGCATTCCTGGTCTCACTGATATCTGAGCTTTCTGAGATGCTCGCCATTCCCTTCAGCTATCCAGTACATGGCCATGTCACAGAGATTTGAGGTGGTACATATATTTGACACAAAACTATGAGCCTATTCTGGAGAGTGCACACAATTCAGGAAGAAAACAGGAACTTAAGAAGTTAGCAGGTGTTCCCCATCGATAAGTCATGCCATAGTCCATTCATGAATTGTGCAGGATGAAAGCTGAGAAGCTTTCTACTAGACAGGACTCACCAATTGATGCATTTTCTTTTCTAATGTCTACAACCAGGGACACAGTGGTATAAACAGACATAGAAACACTCGCCTTGTCAAATGACTTATTAGAAACAGTTCCCTCCAAACCAAACAAACCGCCATTCCTACCTATTCTCAGAATATGAGACAAAACCACAAACCCACACCCACACCCACAAAGACACCTCCTTCCCCCATGTAGGTCTGTGACTATCCGGAGTGTCCTCTGACTGGTGGGCCATACTATGTTCCAATGAAATGGCCTGTCCTGTCTCAGATCTGGTCTCCTTGGCCAACTCTGTGAAGTTGTCAGGAGCCAGCAGTGAGCCACTACCTACTTTCTCAGGAAAAGCCCCTCTTCAGAGCTTTCCTGGTTTTGGCCGTCCTCACATCAGTAGGTAGCAAGAATGACTGACTCTGTCTTTGGTAAGTCCAAACAAGTGAGACCACTAAGACTGGGACTGCCTCTTGGTGCCTGGCTTCTTGGATACCAAGTTCAGAGAGTTCCATCAACAAAGAAGTGAGGTGAGGTCACTTCCTTAAGGAAATGAATCAGATCACTGCCTTGGTAACCACTTTGTCCTAACAGTTGCTTCCAAGACTACCATGAGATGGAGGCTGCCCCTACTTTCTGTGACACTTTCACAAGGTAGAATGGTATATCAACCATAGGCACCTAGGAACAGCTCTCCACACCAACCTGGTTTGGTCCATCTTCTCTACATTAAGAAGAGAGAGGCTGATTCATAAACAACCCTTCATCCTGACCAGGTTGTTTTCCATGGAAGCTGACTTTTGCTCTCTCAGGTCCTTCATAGTTGTCTACATCTTCTCCAGGGATCATTTCTGCATGGACCTTGAGGTTCTCAGGAGGTGGAAGATCCCCTACATTCCTGTATTGTAAGACCAACTCTGTCCCTGCTCTTCTGTAAAGTTAGATTGAGGGAACAGTGTATGGTTAGGGTTAATAATATGTTCAATTTGAATTAGGAATCATTCTGCTGGATGAATAATGGTACTGGGAACCTGCGACATTTATAAGTATATATAGGTGAAATATATGTATGAAAACAGAAATCTAAGTAAGATTTGAAGCGCAGAATGGGGATGGGCCCTTGATTGTGATACTTAGCGTTGAATTATGTTCTGCACAGATGTCTGAGATAGATCGATATACAATGGCATTAGACCCTGTACCTTGGATTATTGAATGTATAAGAGAACATCCAGTCAAAAAGGGATAATGGGTAGGATTAGGAAGATAGTCAGTAGGTTTAAGAAGAAGAGTGAGTATAGGATTTGGAACAAAAGTTCCTTAGCAATAGGGTTTGGATTAGAGTGTGAATGTAAGTGTCAGCACAATTGAAGAGTCAGTCACAATGATGAACTGCGGAAAGTATGTAGGAAAGCTGATATAAATAGAGACATTATGAAATCAGGAAAAGTATAAAGTGAGAGATAGGATTAGATATTTTCAACAGGGTTGAGTTTGAATATATAATCTTAGCAAGAAACAAATATGTTGTCACAAATAGTATTGAATTTTGAGAGCATTAGCCAAACTTGATATGGATGGTTTTAGTAATCCATGTTCACTTTACATTTAGGCTTTCGTGCAAACATAAGTGTGACCATTTCTTTTTGTGTCCAGAATATTACTCTGATAAAATGTATATGTAGATCAGATGACATGAGTATTTCTTCCACCATTACTGGGAGCAAAATTTTGAAGACGTATAAATTAGTATTGGGTTTACAAAGAGGTGTACTCTGTGTCTATGAATATAGAGACAATGCATGAATAGACAATAGTGTGAATAAATAATATAACTGGTTCCACTTTAAATAATGGATTGATTTGATATCTGAAAATATATAAGAAATCTTATATTGATATACAATCATTCATTCCAACCAGTTATACATCTAATAGTAATATTAGGGTTATACTTTATCATGAAGGGTGTGTGAGTTTTGCTTCAAATTTGATTATGGAAATCGAAAATAATATGTTTGGAATGAAGTCTCATGAAAAAACCAGTCAAGAAACATGGAGGATTACATGTGTTCTAAAGCAGAAAATGATTGAAAGTGAAACAAATGCCTATAATTTTGCTAACGTATGGATGAAATATATATCCTATAATGTGCATAAACTGAAGAAATTGTAACATACCAGTGGTGAATAAAAATGAACATCAAAATACACATCATGTCCCATAGGAATCTACTTGCATTGATGACAAACTGGATCAATTATTGTAGAAATATTAGGATTTGTATCCACCATTCACTGAAGTTATTTTTCATTTCTAGAAAAAAATATGTATTTCAGGTGGATGAATATTTCCGTGAATAATCTTGTGAATTGTTAACTCTAAATCCACATACATGAATATGAATGAATTTAGGGAGTGTATAATAAGACACATATATTTTATATTTTAAAAAAATTTAGTGTGTGTGTGTGTGTATATATATATATATATATATATATATACACACACACACACACACACACACACACACACACACAGAGAGACATTAAAAATTAGTAATACATATGCCAATCGAAATTCACCATGAAATATATATCATCCACAGATCCAAAAATATTAATTTTACTGAACATGGATTTATGTATAATGTTGTTCAACTAGGAAGCTCACCCCTAGTTTGAAATTTCAGTTTCAACAGCGTTTAGGCGGAGTGATCTATTCTCACAATTTCTATCTGCCAAGTCAGCCACCTCACAAGAGTGTACCTGTGGTACCAGGTAGAATTCTATATGTGCATATAAAAATACATGTGCTGAATAGGCTACAGAGAAAGGGAGAGAGGAATTCACATATTTGTTTACTTTAAGTACCCATGGAACTATTTCAATTAAAAATTAACTTGAATTATAACACCTACACTTTATCATGCAAAAGCCAAGTCTAACTATACACCATGCCTCCTCTGAAATGCTTGCATTTCTATTCTGTTTGGGTTATTTTACTCCATCATATTAGGATTAGTAGTAAGAGTCTATTAGGGTATGGGTTAGTGTCAGTTATTCAGTATTTCAAATGGAAAATAGGAAAATAAATCCAATGTGTATGCAAATATGTGCTACAAAAAATTCCCACTATCATCCAGAACAATGCCTTGACAATATCTTCGCCCCTAGTAAGACACAATTAGAGAAGAAGAGTTAGAAAATCTGTGAATACATACCTGGAATGGAAAATGTTCAGGAGTTCACAACCTTGGAGGTGGTAGAGGAGTTTCCAAAAGTAAGGGACAGTGTAAACACTCCACAAACATGGAGCTATGCTGGCATTAAGACTTCTTGAGAAACTGCCTCTGAGGTTGGACACTTGAAAAATATGTTGTTGTCAGGAGCTTTAGCTCCCTGTGTACGGAGACCATCAAAGCTGGGTCTGCATCTATGTGACCTGGAGGATATGGTTTCTTATTTTCTAATGAACATGAGGAAGCAGTGATGAATTCTCTCTTTGTAGATAAACTGTGGCCACTGGGGGCTAAGTGTCTCCCTGTGTGGACTTTGAAGCCATTTGGTCATTCTCCAATTTTCGTGGTGTTTCTTGCTGCTGCACTGGGTGTTTTGTATTTGCTTCACAACATACAAGGATTTTAAATGGGTCACAGTGCTGGTGGGAGTCCTGTAAGGTGTGGTGGGTCAGGGACTTCAGGAGAATGCACCAACCAGGCTTCTATCCCACATTTCTTGCTCCCTTGACCATAGCAACCTGATTCTGAACATTGCCCTGAAACCTGTCCATATAACCAGATGCCTTTTCATATAATTTTCTGCTGGCTGCACCAAGTCAGTCACAAGCCATTTGGAAGCCAATGACACACCCACATGGCCACACCGCAAATATATTATCAGACAACTGCACACCACTGTTCTAGGCCCACTACTCAGCAGGCTCCAACTTACTGGCATCTGTGTTCCACACCATTTTCAAGAACTCCAGTCAATCAAGGCACTGTCTGGTACACTCATGAGCAGCAATAGGACATCCAATGGTTCTCCAGTGCCACCTGGTCATTGGGAATTTCAAAAATTTCATGGTATTTATCTATCCATTGTTCAAGAATGAAGTTGGAGGCACATTGGGGTTTTCATTCATCCAAGAACCATTAAATGGTGAGGAAGCTCATTTCAATGAAAGCTCTGGAGAACTCTCACAGGCAAGGCTTTCCAAAGAGTGGTCAAAATGTCATATGCAGACAGGCCCATTGAGGTCTAAAATGTGAGGTCCATGTGTGTTTTGACTCTTAACTATGGCTGCCAAGTCTTTCAGAATAAAATCATGTGATATCCTGGTTGAGATTCTCAGTGCTCTGTGGAAAGCCACCCAGGGCCCAATCTCAGGTTTCAAGGGTGACTCTCATGCGTGGCCTCCTACAATCCCAACACAATTAATGGCAATACTTCTCTGAGGTCAGTTCCAGAACTCAGTCTCGAAGGAGAATCACACCCGAGTTCAAGCCCATGTGGACCCAGTCATCTCTTCCAACCGCCACACAAATGACCACAATTGAAACCAAAACATTCCCACATGACCCTCATCTTCTTCCATATAGACACTCATCATAAACTCTTGCTGGAGGTTTCCATGAGGAGCGCAGCCCAAGGCAATGTCCAAAATATGCACCCTTGCCCGTCATTTGCCTAAAATGAGGGTGGCCTTGACACCCTTCCTGTGAACCAGGAGTGATCAAATAGGCCTGCCTTTAATACTGCTCTGCTTCTCCAATTTGAGGCCAACTGACTGTCAGGTATAGATTCTTTATGTGATTTGGCATCATGGGAGAACCCAAGCACTTCTGCAGGAGTTCAAAGAACTCATTTGACCCAGAGGATCCTATTCTCACTTGATGGAGGTTAGGAACCTAACAGAGGAAGGCAAGAAACTTCATCCACAATGACTGATATTTTTACCATTTTCGTTTTCAATACACACATGGGAACTTTCTTTATATCCATTAGGTGCTGAGAATCTAATCCATAGCCTGACCCAGAGGCAAGCAGCTGATTCAGACACATCCCTTTCGAAAGCAATTAAGCAAAGCACCACAGGTGATGCCCATTCATTTGCATTTAAAAACTGTTTACTTCAGGCTTCAAAAAGGAGTGGCCTGAGGTAAGGACCTTCCTGACATTCAGGGCAACAGAAAAATAGGTAAGCAGAAGGCCCAAAACAGTATTTCTCCACTGAGACTTTCCTGGTCACACTGATATCTGAGTTTCCTGAGATGCTCGCCATTCCATTCAGCTATCCAGTACATGGCCATGTCACAGAGCTTGGAGGTGTTACATATCTTGGACACAAAACCATGAGCCTATTCTGGGTAGTGGCCAAAATTTAGGAAGAAAACAGGAACTTAGGAAGATAGTAGGGGTTGCCCATCCATAAAGCAACCTGCAGTCCAGTCATAAATTGGGTAGGATGAATGATGGAAAACTTTCTTCTAGACAGGACATATCCATTGATGCATTCTCTTTTCTTATGTCTACAACCACGGACACAGTGAGATACACAGATATAGAAACACTCACCTTGTCAAACGACTTTTTAGAAGCAGTCCACTCCAAACCAAACAAATCGCCTTTCCTACCTATTCTCAGAACATGAGACAAAACCACAAACTCACACCCACACCCACAAAGGCACTTCCTTCCCCCAATATGTCTGTGACAATCCGGAGTGTCCTCTGACTGTGGACCATATTGTTACCCTGAACTGGCCTGCCCTGTCTCAGATCTGGTCTCCGTGGCCAAATCTGTGAAGTTGTCAGGAGCCAGCGATGACCAACTACCTGTTTTCTTAGGAAAGGACCCTCTTCAGAGCTGTCCTGGCATTTGGCCATTCTCACATCAGTAGGTACCAAAAAAGACTCTCTCTGCCCTTGGTAAAACCAAACATGTGATCCCACTAGGACTGTTACTGGGACTGGCTCTGGATGCCTGGCTTCCTGAATCCCAAGTTCAGAGAGTTCCATCACCAAGTAAGTTAGGTGAAGTCACTTTCTTCATGAAATGAATGAGGTCACTGCCTTGGCAACCACTTTGTCCTAACAGTTGCTGCCAAGGGTCTCATGAGATGGAGGCTGTTCCTACTTTCTGTGACACTGTCACAAGTTAGAATGGTATATCAACCATATGCACCGGGGAACTTCTCTCCATACAGGCCTGCTTTGGTCCATCTTCTCTACATTAAGAAGAGAGAGGCTGATTCAGACACATCCTTTCATCCTGTCCAGGTTCTTTACCATGTCAGAAGACTTTTGCTCTCTTTGGTACTACATAGCTGCCTACAACTTCTCCAAGGATCATTTCTGCATTGACCTTTGAGGTTCTCAGCAGGTGGAAGATCCCCTACATTCCTGTATTGTAAGACCAACTCTATCCCTGCTCCTCTGTAAAGGTAGATTGAGGGAACAGCGTATGGTTAGGGTTAATAACAGGTTCGAATTCGGTTGGGAATCATTCTGCGGGATGAATAATGTTATTGGGACCCTGCGAAATTTAAAAGAATATATAGGTGAAATATAAGTTTGAAAACCCAAATCTATGTAAGTTTTGAAGCCCAGAAGTGTATTGGGCCCTTGGGTAGGATACTTAGCTTTGAATTATGTTCTGCACAGATGTCTCTGATTAATCGCTATACAATGGCATAGGACCTTTACCTTGGATGATTGAATGTCGAAGAGAACATGCAGTCAAAAAGGGATAGTCGATAGGATTAGGAAGATAGTCAGTAGGTTTAGAAAGAAGAGTGAGTATAGGATTTGGACAAAAACTTTTTTAGCAATAGGGTTTCCGGTAGAGAGTGAATGTAAATGTCAGCACATGTGAAGAGTCATTCACAATGATGAACTGGGGAAAATATGTAGGAAAGTAAATATCAATTGAGACAAAAGGAAATCAGGCAAAGTATAATGTGAGTTATAGGATTAGACATTTTCAACAGGGTTGAGGTTGAATATATAATCTTAGCAAGAAACAAATATGTAGTCACCAATTGGATTGACATTTGAGAGCATTAGGCAACCTGGACATGGATGTTATTACTAATCCATGCTCACTTTCCATTTAGGCTTTGGTACAATCATAAGTGTGATCTTTGCATTTTGTGTCCATAATATTACTGTAATAAAATATATATGTAGATCAGGTGACATGAGTATATCTTCCACCATTTCTGGGAGCAATATTTTGAAGACTTATAAATTAGTATTGGGGGTACAAACAGGTGTACCCTGTTTCTATGAATATACAGATAATGCATGAATGGAACATACTCTGAATAAAACATATACTCATTCCACTATAAATAATGGATTGAATTGATATCTGAAAAAATACAGGAAATCAAATATTAATATACAGACATTCATTACAACCAGTTATACATCAATGATAATATTAGTATTAGGATTTTCATGAAGAGTGTGTGAGTTTTGCTTCAAAATTGATTATGGAAATCGAAAATAATGTGTTTGGAAAGAAGTCTCATGAAAAGAGCAGTAAAGAAACATGGAGGAATACATGTTTTCAGAAGCAGGAAGTGATTGAAAGTGAAACAAATTCCTATATATTTTTGAACTTTTGGATGAAATATATATATTATGATGTGCATAAACTGAAGAAATAATAATGTCCCACTGTTGAATAAATATGAACGTCAAAATACATATCATGTCCCATAGGAATCTACTTGCATTGATGTTAAACTGGGTTAGTTACTGTAGAAATATTAGGATTTGTATACACCATTCACTGAAGTTAGTTGTCAGTACTAGGAAACAAATATGAATTTCAGGTGGATGAATAGTTTGGAAAATAATCTTGTGAAAAGTTGATTATAAATCCACATAAATGAATATGAATGAATTTAGGGCGTGTATAATAAGTCACATATATTACATATTTTGAAATATCTGGAGAGTATATATATATATATATATATATATATAGAGAGAGAGAGAGAGAGAGAGAGAGAGAGAGAGAGACAGAGAGAGAGAGAGAGAGAGAGAGAGAGACAGAGAGAGAGACATTAAAAACTAACAATATATATGCCAATCAAAATCCATCATGAAATATATATCATCCACAGATCCAAAAATATTCATTATACTGAACATGGATTTATGTATAATGTTGTTCAACTAGAAAGTTCACCCATAGTTTGAAATTTCAGTTCCAATAGCATTTACGAGGAGTGATCTCTTCTCACAATTTGTATCTGCCAAGTCAACCACCTCACAAGAATGTACGTGTGGTACCAGGTAGAATTCTATATGTGCATATAAAAATACATGTGCTTAATAGGCTACAGAGAAAGGGAGAAAGGAATTCACATATTTGTTAACTTTAAAAACACATGGAGAACTATTTCAAAAAAAATTTGCAAGATTTATAACTCCTACCCTATATTATGCAAAAGGCAAGTCCAAGTATACACCTTGCCTCCTCTGAACTGCTTGTACTTCTTTTCTGTTTTTTGTTATTTTTCTCCATCATATTAGGATTAGTAGTCAGAGTCTAGTTTGGAATTGGTTAGGGTTAGAGATTCAGTGTTTTAAAGGGAAATTGAAAAATGAATCCAATGTCTATGCAAATATGTGCTACCCCAAAATCTTCCCAGTCTCATCCAGAACAATGCCTTGACATTATCTTTTACCAAAGTAAGATACAGTTAGAGGAGACGAGTTAGAAAATCTGTGAATACATATCTGGAATGGAATTTACTCAGGAGTTCACAACCTTGGAGGTGGTAGCAGAGTTCAAAATAGTAAGGCAAAAGGTAAACACTCCTCAAACATGGAGCTCTGCTGGCCTAAAAAATTCTTGAGAAACTGCCTCTGAGGTTGGGCACTTGAAATACATGTTGTTTTCAGGAGATTTAGTTCTTTTATAGAGAGACCATCAAAGCTGGTTCTGCATATATGTGACCTGTAAGACATGGTTTCTTATTTTTCATTGAACATGTGGCAGCAGTGCTGAATTATTTTTTTGTAGCTAAACTGTGGACACTGGGGCTAAGTTTCTCCCTGTGCTAACTGGGAAGACATTTGTTCATCCTCCACTTTTAGTGGTGTTTCTTGCTGCTGCACTGGGAGTTTGGTATTTGCTTCACGAAATAAAGGAGGTCAATTGGGACACATTGTTGGAGGGAGTTCTGTCACGTGTGGTGGGTGAGGGTTTGCAGGAGAATGCAATAACCAGGCTTCTATCCCACATAGCTTTCCCCCTTGACCATAGCAACCTGATTCTGAACATTTCCCTGAAACCTCTCCATATAACAAGATGCCTTTACCTATTGGGTCTGTTGGCTGAAACCATATCAGTCACAAGCCATTTGGACGCCAATGGCAGTTCCACGTGGCCTCACCACAGATGTTTTGTCACACATCTGCTCACCACTGCTCTAGGCCCACTAATCAGCAGGCACCAACTAACTGGCATCTCTGTTCTACACCATTTTTATGAAACCCTGTCAATCAAGGCACTGTCTGGTATACTCATGATCAGCATCAGGACATCCAAAGGTTTTCCAGTGCCAACTGGTCATTGAAATTTCAAAAATTTCATGGTATTTATCTAGCCATTATTCAAGGAAGAAGTTGTAGTCACTGTGGGTTTCAATTCATTCAGGAACCATTAAATGTTAAGGAAGCTCATTTCAATGAAAGCTCTGGAGAACAATCACAGGCAAGGCATCCCAAATAGTGGCCAAAAGGTCACATGAAGCCAGGCCCATTGAGGTCTACAATGTGAGGTCCATGTGTGTTTTGACTCTCAACTATGGCTGCCAAGTTTTTCAGAATAAAATCATGTGATATCCTGGCTGAGATTCTCAGTGTTCTGTGGAAAGCCACCCTTGGCATAGATCTCAGTTTCCAAGGGCGACTCTCATGCGTGGCCTCCTAACATCCCCACACAATTCATGGCAATACTTCTCTGAGGTCAGTTCTACAACTCAGTCTCTAAGGAGTATTACACCAGAGTACAAGCCGAGGGGGACCCAGTCATCCCTTCCAACTGCCACACAAATTACCAAAATTAAAACCAAAACATTCCCACATGGCCCTCATCTTCTTCCACATAGACCCTCATTTTAACCTCTGGCTGGAGATTTCCATGAGGGGTGCAGCGCAAGAGAGTGTCCAAAATAAGCTCCCTTGGCCCTCATTTGCCTAAAGTCAGGGTGGCCTGGACACCATTCCTGTGAACCAGGAGTGATCAAATAGGCCTGCCATTACAACTACTCTGCTTCTCCAATTTGAGGCCTACTGACTGTGGGGTTTAGATTCTTTATGTGAAGTGGAATCATGAGAAAACCCAAGCACCTCTGCATTGCTTTGAAAAACTCATTTGACCCAAAGGATCCCTATACTCACTTGATGATTGTCTGCAACCTAATAGAGGAAGGAGAGAGACATCATCCACAATGACTGAATTTTGCCATTTTAGTTTTGGATGCACACATGGGATCTTTCTTTATATCCATCAGGTGCTGAAAATATAAGCCACAGCCTCACACAGGGCCAAGAGGCTGATTCAGACACATCCCATTCAAAGCAATTAAGCAAAGAGCCACGGGTGATGCCCAATCATTTCCATATGAAAACTGTTTTTTTCATGCTTATCAAAGGGGTGGCCTGAGGCAAAGACCTTCCTGTCATTCAGTGAAACAGAAAAATAGGTAAGCAAAAGGCACAAAGCATGGTTTCTCCACTGAGACTTACCTGGTCACACTGATATCTGAGTTTTCTAAGAAGCTCGCCATTACCTTCAGCTATTCAGTACATGGCCATGTGACAGAGCTTGGGGTGGTACCTATCTTGGACACAAAACCATGAGACTATTCTGCAGATTGGTCAGAATTCAGGAAGAAATCTGAAACTTAGGAAGATAGTAGGTGTTGCCCATCGATAAGGCAACCTGCAGTGCAGTCATAAATTGGGCAGGATGAATGCTGGGAAGCTTTCTACTAGACAGGACACATTCATTGATGCATTCTCTTTTCTAATGTCTACAACCACGGACACAGTGTTATACACAGACATAGAAACACTTGCCTTGTCAAAAGACTATCTAGAAACAGTCCACTGCAAACCAGACATACCAGCTTTCCTACCTATTCTAAGAAAATGAGACAAAACCACAAACTCACACCCACAAACACAAAGCACCTCCTTCCCCCAAGTAAGTCTCTGAATATCCAGAGTGTCCTCTGACTAGCGGGCCCTACTATGTTCACCCGAAATGGCCTGTACTGTGGCAGATCTGGTCTCCTTGGCCAACTCTGTGTAGTTGTTAGGAGCCAGCGGTGAGTCACTACCTACTTACTAAGGAAAGGCCCGTCTTCAGAGCTCTCCTGATATTTGGCCATCCTCACATCAGTAGGTACCAAGAAAGACAGAATCTGTCATTGGTAAAACAAAACAAGTGAGCCCACTGGTACTGGGACTGGGACTGGCTCTGGATGCCTGGCTTCCTGGATCCCAAGTTCAGAGAGTTCCATCACCAAAGAAGTAAGGTAGGTCACTTCCTTCAGGAACTGAATGAGGTCAATGCCTTGGCAAACACTTTGTCCTAATAGCTGCTTCCAAGGGTCCCATGAGATGGAGGCTGCCCCTACTTCCTGTGACACTGTCACAAGTTAGAATGGTATATCAACCATAGACACACGGGAACAGCTCTCCACACAGACCTTGTTTGGTCCATCTTCTCTACATTAAGAAGAAAGTGGCTGATTCAGACACACCCCTTCATCCTGACAAGGTTGTTTGCCATGGAAGATGACTTTTGCTCTCTCAGGTCCTTCATAGCTGCCTACCTCTTTTCCAGGGATCATGTCTGCATGGACCTTTGAGGTTCTCAGCAGGTGGAAGATCCCCTACATTCCTGTATTGTAAGACCAACTCTGTCCCTGCTCTTCTGTAAAGTTAGATTGAGGGAACAGTGTATGTTTAGGGTCAATAACATGTTGGATTTGGTTTAGGAATCATCCTGCAGAATGAATAATGGTATTTGAAACTGCGATATTTACTAGAATATATATGTGAAATATAAGTGTGAAACTAGAAATCTAGGTAACATTTGAAGCCCAGAAGGGCATTGGACCCTTGATTGTGATACTTAGAATAAAATTACATTCTGCACAGAGGTCTCAGATAGATCAATATACAATGGCATAAGACCTTGTACCTTGCTTGATTGAATGTAGAAGAGAATATCCAGTCAAAAAAGGATAGTCGGTAGGATTAGGAAGATAGTCAGTAGGTTTAGAAAAAGAATGAGTATAGGATTAGGAACAAACGTTTATTAGTAATAGGTTATCGATTAGAGTGTGAATGTAAATGTCAGCACATGTGAAGAGTCAGTCACAATGATGAACTGGGGAAAATATGTAGGAAACAGATAGAAATAGAGCCATAATGAAATCAGGCAATGTATAAAGTGAGGGATAGGATTAGACATTTTCAGTAGGGTTGAGTTTGAATATATAATCTTAAGAAGAAACAAATATGTAGTCACCAATAGGATTGATATTTGAGAGCATTAGGCAAGCTGGACATGGATGTTTTTAGTAATCCATGTTTACTTTCCTTTTAGGCTTTGGTACAAACATAAGTGTGAGCTTTGCATTTTGTGTTCCGAATATTTCTGTGATTAAATGTATAAGTAGATCAGGTGACATGAGTATTTCTTCCAACATTTCAGGGAGCAATATTTTGAAGACATATAAATTAGTATTGGGGGTATAAAGAAGTGTACACTGCGTCTATGAATATAGAGATAATGCATGAATAGACCATACTGTGAATAAATAATATAACTCGTTCCACTTTAAATAATGGATTGAATTTTTATCTGAAAATATATAAGAAATCCTATATCGTTATGCAATCATTAATTCCAACCAGTCATACATCTAATGGTAATATCAGAGTTATAATTCATCATAAAGTTTATGTGAGTTTTGCTTCAAAAGTGATTATGGAAATTGAAAGTAATGTGTCTTGAAAGAACTCTCATGAAAAGACCTGTCAAGAAACATGGAAGAATACATGTGTCCTGAAGCAGGAAGTGATTGAAAGTGAAACAAATTCCTGTAAATTTGCGAACTTGTGGGGAAATCTTAAGAGCCCCTCCCAGCTCACCCTTGAGCGCGATAGCCAGACCAAGGGAATTAGGAGTGGCACGGGACTCGTGGTGCAGACCTCCAGGCCACCGCTCCCACCAGTGCTGAAAACTGAAGTCTCTTGCTCCAGCTTCTGGGGGCATGGCTTCTGGAGTGCAAGCAAATTCGCTGGGGGTTCTCAGGCCTAAGCTCTACAAACTTAGGGTCTGAGGGAGACAAACAGGGAGAGTGTTCCCAGGCGTTCATGAAAACAGGGCTCCTAGGAGCAGCAGACCTGGCATGTAGCCAGTATTGTGGTGAGTGTCACAGGTGAGTGGGGCCTGGCTTGAGGAAACACAAAAGAAGGCCCTAGGCACTCAGGATTGGACACCCACCCAGTCTGGGAGGAAGAGCTGCTGCACAGTGATTGGTTCCCACTTATTGAAAGGAGAAGCTTGGCCCAGTGGGCACAGCTCTATGTACTGGAAAAGAAGTTTATTGCAATCTATGACTGTATTTATTGTTATTATTATTATTTTAATTTGTTTTTTTGTTTTTGTTTTTGTTTTTTTTGTTTTCTTTTATTTTCATTTTTTTGTTGCTGTTCTTTAACTTTTAAAAAATGTTTTAAAATTTTTTATTTTATTTTATTTTTTTTTCCGGTTCATGATGACCATCTGAGAACACAAATTTATTGCTTTTATTTTCCAAAATCCTCATAAAAGAACTTAAACACTATAAAAATAATCACACGGTATTACCATAAAACAACAAATGAAAGGGAAAAAACGTATTGGATCTCACCATTATGTATACACACAACACACACCTGCACAATCCCCCCAAACTAAAAGTAAATAGCGGAAAGATCAGTAGAGTCGAGGGAAGGGAACAGAAAGAGGGAGGAAAGGAGAAAAAGAGGAAGTACTGGGGACTGAATTAGAGCAAATTATATTTCATCCTTTTATAATTATGCCAAAATGAATCTTAATGTTATGTATAATCTTAATGTTATGTATAAAAAGAACCAATTAAAAAAAGAAATATGATAGTATACCAGTGCTGTGTAGAGCCAATAAAAAAATACCTATACATAAACTAAAAAAAAATGTGAATTTTAAGAATAAACTGGAGTGGGCTAGAGTTGTGGATCAGTGGTAGAGCACTTGTCTAGCATGTGTGAGGCACTGGATGGATTCTCAGCACTGCATATAAATTAATTAATTAAATAAGGATCCATCAACAACTAAAAAAACTAGTAAAAAAGAATAAATTATAAAAAATAAATGAAAGTGTGTAGAAAATGTCATTTGAAGTAAAAATACAAAATCAGCTCTAAGTTGTTTGCAACACAAACACACAAGTTAAGTGGTGTTTGAAAATACAGGGAGCAAAAGCTATTGTATAAAAATTTTATTGATAATTCCAGAAAATCTATTATTAATATCAATGTAAAATATGTATTTTAAGTGAAAGAACCTTTAATAAGACAGCAATTGTGTTAATTAATTAAAGAATCTAAAAATTAGATGAAAATATGATTTGTTTTTATTCAATGAAGCAAGATTAAATGTTTGAAATATGATTTTAAGGAGAAATATAGGCACCACAATAAGTTTTAGGAATTTTGTGGATACAAAGATAATTAACTTAGGACAACTTACTATGATAAATGAGTTTACTTTAGTAGAAAAATAGAATTTGCCCTCTGGAAACTGGGCACCCCTAATCCCCAAATCCCAAATCCAAAATGCCAAATCTAACGTGTTTTAGTACTGGAATGTGACAAGTGAAAAGTTTCCTACTTGGCTTCATTTGACAGGTTACAGTCAAAATGCAGGTATACTAAAAATGTTGTATGAAATTTCCTCCAGGCTATGGGTCTAAGGCATGTATGAAATACAAATGAATTTCATATTTACACTTGAGTCTTATCCCCAAGATTATGTGTGTATAAATATTCCATAATTCCAAAAAAATCCAAAATCTGAAATGCTTCTTGTTCTAAGCATTTTTGATAAACAATACTTAACCTATATACAATTGTTTCCCCCACAACAAATAAACAAATTTAATAAGGTTAAAAACTTTCCAAAAATAAAATTTAAACATACTACAAAGCAAATAAATAACACATGAAATAATAAATTTTTTGGTGACTTAACAACTGGAAACTGTTTCATTTAACTTGCCCCTGGATCATAGATAAACTTCAAAATTATTTTCTTTTTTTTTTTAAATGGCAAAATAATTTTATTTTATTTTATTTTTTTATTGGTTGTTCAAAACCCTACAAAGCTCTTGACATATCATATTTCATACATTAGCATACATTAGCTTCAAGTGAGTTATGAACTCCCTTTTTTAAACCAAGTAGAGATTGCAGAATCACATGGGTTACACATCCACATTTTTACATAATACCATACTAGTAACTGTTGTATTCTGCTGCCTTTCCTTTCCTCTGCAATCCCCCCTCACCTCCCATATTTTGTTATTATTATTTTTTAAAATTTTAATTTTAATTTTATATTATCATTATCATTTTTTAAAAAAAATCATTTTCATTCTTTATTTTCTATTTTTTCTATTGTATTTCATTTCTTTTCAATTTTCTTATTTCCCATTCCTTGCATTCTACCTGCCTACTCTCATTCTCTTTAGTGACTTTTTCCCTTCCCTTCTAAAATCTTTCCTCCCAAGCATCAAATAAATTTATAAGAGTAAACAGTAACTCAGCAGTCAAACAGAACAAGAAGTAACATGAGCAGCATAAACAAGCAAGGAAGAAAAGGAGAACAAACAACGAAGAACACCCTAAATATTCAGGAGGACCAGGATTCATCAGAAAAGTGGTCATATAAAGAACTCAAGGAATACCTTAGACAGATGGAATGGAAACTTAAAGAAGATACGAGACAGAAAATCCAAACAGTAAAAGAAAACATTGAAAATGAATTACATAAACATATAAAAGAAAAAGTTAAGCATCTTTATCAGTGGATAGAGATTATAAAAAAAATCAAACAATAATTCTAGAAATGAAGGAAATGATAAACCAAATTAAGAACTCCATTGAGAGTATCACTAACAGAGTGGAGCAAGTAGAAGCCAGAACGTCAGATAATGAAGACAAAATATATCATCTTGAAACGAGTCCAGCCAACTCAGAAAGGCTGGCAAAAAAATCACAAGAAAAACATCCAAGAGATTTGGGATAACATAAATAAAACCACACTTACGAGTCATCAGGATAGAGGAAGGTACAGAGACTCAAACCAAGGGAATGAGAAAACTGCTGAATGAAATAATTACAGAAAACTTTCCAGAAATAAAAAAGGAAATGGATATACAAATTGTAGATGCATACAGGACAAGAGCACACAAAATCACAGTAGACGAATGCCAAGACACATTGTTATGAAGATATCCAATATACAGAACAAAGAGAAAATAATAAATCTACAAGAGAATGGAGGCAGAATACATTCAGTGGTAAACCAATAAGGTTAACAACGGATATTTGATCACAGATGCTGAAAGCGAGAAGATCCTGGAAAAACGTATTTCAAACACTGAAAGACAATGGATGCCAACCAAGAATTATGTATCCAGCATAATTAACCATCAGGTACTACAATAAAATAAGAATCTTTCATGATAAACAAAAGCTAAAAGAATTTGAAGCCAGAAAACAAGCTTTACAAAGCGTCTTGAGAAAAACACTACACAAGAAAGAAATGAAAAACAACAACCAAAACCATCAGTGGGAAGTACCTTGGTAATGACAGAGGCAGGGTGAAAGCTTATCATGGAGAAACAAACTAAATTTAAAAAAAGATAAATAATCAAACATGGCTGGCAGTACAAACCATATATCAATAGTAACTCTGAATGTAAATGGCTTCAACTCTCCAATAAAGCGACATAGGCTGGTAACTTGGATTAAATAAACAAATCCAACAATATGTTGCCTCCTGGAGACACATCTGAAATGCAAAGACACACAGGCTGAAGGTGAAAGGTTGGGAAAAAATACACCATGCACACTTATCCTCATAAACAAGCAGGGGTGGACATCCTCATATCAAATAAAATCGACTTCAAGACTAAGTTAATCAAAAGGGATAAGGAAGGACATTATATACTGTTAAAAGGAACCATTCACCAACAAGACATAACAATTATCAATATTTATGCACTAAATAATGGTGCTACGATGTTCATGAAACAAATTCTCCTCAAGCTCCAAAATGAAATAGACCTCAACACAATAATTATGGGTGACTTCAACACACATCTATCACCATTGGACAGATTATCCAAACAAAAGTTGAATAAAGAAAGTATAGAACTCAATATCACAATCAATAACCAACATGTAACTGACATATATAGAATATATCAACCATCATCAAGTGGATATACTTTTTTCTCAGCAGCACATGGATCCTTCTCAAAAAAAGACCATATATGATGCCATAGGGCAACCCTCAGTAAATATAAAGGTGTGGAGATAATAACATGCATTTTATCTGATCATAATGGAATGAAACTGGAAATCAATGATAAAAGAAGGAAGGAAAAATTCTACATCACATGGAAAATGAACAATATGTTACTGAATGATCAATGGGTTACAGAAGACATAAAGGAGGAAATCAAAAAATTCTTAGAGATAAACGTAATTATAGACACAACATATCGGAATCTATGGGACACAATGAAAGCAGTTTTAAGAGGGAAATTCATCGCCTGGAGGTCATTCCTGAAAAAAAAGGAAAAACCAACAAATAAGTGAGCTCACACTTCATCTCAAAGCCCTAGAAAAGGAAGAGCAAAACAACAGCAAATTTAGCAGAAGGCAAGAAATTATTAAAATCAGAGTGGAAATCAACAAAATTGAAACAAAAGAAACTATTGAAAAAATTAACAAAACTAAAAGTTGCTTCTTCGAAAAAATAAATAAGATCAACAGACCCTTAGCCATGATAAAGACGAAAAGAAGAGAAAGAACTCAAATTACTAACATATGGGATGAAAAAGGCAACATCACAACAGATGCTACAGAAATACAGAAGACAATTAGAAATTATTTTGAAAACCATTATTCCAATAAAATAGAAAATAGTGAAGACATCGATAAATTTCTTAAGTCATATGATTTGCCCAAACTGAGTCAGGAGGATACACACAATTTAAACCGACCAATATCAATGGATGAAATAGAAGAAGCAATCAAAAGACTACCAACCAAGAAAAGCCCAGGAACGGATGGCTATACAGCGGAGTTTTACAAAACCTTTAAAGAAGAATTAATACCAATACTTTTCAAGTTATTTCAGGAAATAGAAAAAGAGGGAGCTCTGCCAAATTCATTTTATGAGGCCAACATCACCCTAATTCCAAAACCAGAAAAAGACACCTCAAAGAAAGAGAACTACTGACCAATATATCTGATTAACCTAGATGCAAGAATCCTCAATAAAAATCTGCCTAATCGAATACAAAGGCAAATCAAAAAAATTGTTCACCAGGATCAAGTAGGATTCATCCCTGGTATGCAACGATGGTTCAATATACGAAAATCAATAAATGTTATTCATCACATCAATAGACTTAAAGATAGGAACTATATGATCATCTCGATAGATGCAGAAAAAGCATTTGACAAAGTACAGCATCCCTTTATGTTCAAAACATTAGAAAAATAGGGATAACAGGAACTAACCTCGACATTGTAAAAGCTATCTATGCTAAGTCTCAGGCTAGCATCATTATGAATGGAGAAAAATTGAAGGCATTCCCTCTAAAATCTGGAACAAGACAGGGATGCCCTCTGTCACCACTTCTATTCAATATAGTTCTCAAAACACTGGCCAGAGCAATTAGACAGACGAAAGAAATCAAAGGCATAAAAATAGGAAAATAAGAACGAAAATTATCACTATTTCCTGGTGACATGATTCTATACATAGAAGACCCAAAAGGGTCTACAAAAGAACTACTAGAACTAATAAATGAATTCAGCAAAGTGGCAGGATATACAATCAAAACGAATAAATCAAAGGCATTTCTGTATATCAGCGACAAACCTCCTGAAACAGAAATGAGGAAAAACACTCCATTCACAATACCCTCAAAAAAATTAAATACTTAAAAATCAACCAAACAAAAAAGGTGAAAGACTTATACAATGAAAACTACAGAACCCTAAAAAGAGAAGTAGAAGAAGATCTTAGAAGATGGAAAAATATACCCTGTTCCTGGATAGGCAGAACTAACATCATCAAAATGGCGAAATTACCAAAAGTTTTCTATAGGTTCAATGCAATGCCAATCAAAATCCCAATGGCATTTCTTGTAAAAATAGATAAAGCAATCATGGAATTCATATGGAAAAATATAAGACCCAGAATAGCAAAAGCAATTCTAGCAGGAAGTGTGAATCAGGCGGTATAGCGATACCGGACTTAAAACTATACTACAGAGCAATATTAACAAAAACAGCATGGCACTGGTACCAAAACTGGCAGGTTGACCAATGGTACAGAATAGAGGACACAAAGACTAATTCACAAAGCTACAACTATGCTATATTTGATAAAGGAGCTAAAAGCATGCAATGGAGGAAATATAGCATCTTCAACAAATGGTGTTGTAAAAAATGGAAATCCATATGCAACAAAATAAAATCGAATCCCCTCCTCTTGCCATGCACAAAAGTTAACTCAAAGTGGATCAAGGAGCTAGATATCAAATAAGAGACTCTGCATCTGATACAAGAAAAAGTTGGCTCCGATCTACATAATGTGGGGCCGGGCTCCAAATTCCTTAACAGGACACCCATAGCAGAAGAGTTAATAACAAGAATCATCAAATGGGACTTACTTAAACTGAAAAGTTTTTTCTCAGCAGGATAAAAAATGAGAGAGGTAAATAGGGAGCCTAAATTATGGGAACAAATTTTTACTCCTTACACTTCAGATAGAGCCCTAATATCCAGAGTATACCAAGAACTCAAAAAATTAGACAATAAGATGATAAATAACCCAATCAAAAAATGGGCCATGGACCTGAACCGACACTACTCAGAGGAGGACATACAATCAATCAGTAAGTAAATGAAAAAATGCTCACCATCTCTAGCAGTCAGAGAAATGCAAATTAAAATCACCCTAAGAAACCATCCTACTCTAGTAAGATTGGCAGCCATTATGAAGTCAAACAACAAGTGCTGGCGAGGATGTGGAGAATAGGGTACTCTTGTACATTTCTGGTGGGACTGCAAACTGTTGTGGCAAATTTGAAAAGCAGTATGGAGAATCCTGGAAAAGCTGGGAATGGAACCACCATTTGACCCAGCTATTGCCCTTCTCAGACTATTCCCTGAAGACCTTAAAAGAGCATATTACAGGGATACTGCCACATTGATGTTCATAGCAGCACCATTCAAAATTGCTAGACTGTGGAACCAACCCAGATGCCCTTCAGTAGATGAATGGATAAAAAAATGTGGCATTTATACACCATTGAGTATTATGCATCATTAAAAAATGACAAAATCATTGAATTTGCAGGGAAATGGATGGCACTAGAGCAGATTATGCTTAGTGAAGCTAGCCAAACCCTAAAAAACAAATAAAAATGTCTTCTTTGATATAATGAGAGCAACTAATAACAGAGCAGGGAGGAAGAGCAGGAAGAAAAGATCAACATTAAACAGAGACATGAGGTGGGGGTCGGAAAGAGAGAGATAAAGGAAATTGCATGGTAATGTAGGGAGACCCTCATTGTTACACAAAATTACATATAAGAGGTTGTGAGGGGAATGGGAAAATTAACAAAGATATAAATGTATTACAGTAGATGGGGTAGAGAGAGAAGATGGGAGGGGAGTGGGGATACTAGAGGATAGAAAATGTAGCAGAATACAACAGTTACTAATAGGGCATTATAAAAATGCAGATGTGTAACACATATGATTCTGCAATCCGTATTTGGGATAAAAATGGGAGTTCATAACCCACTTGAATCTAATGTATGAAATATAATATGTCAAGAGCTTTGTAATGTTTTGAACACCCAATTAAAAAAATAAAAAAATAATATGAAATAAAATAATTGAAAAAAAAAACACATGGAGAAATATTTCACTCTCTTCCAGAACAATGCCTTGACATTACCCTCGCCCCAAGTAATACATCATTAGAGGAGAAGAGTTAGAAAATCTGGGAATACATAGCTGGAATTTAATATGCTCAAAAGTTCACAACATTGGAGGTGGTAGAGTAGTTTACTAAAGTAAGGGACAGGGTAAACACTCCACAAATATGGAGCTCTGCTGGCCTAAAGACTTCTTCAGAAACTGCCACTGAGGTTGGGCACTTGAAATATATGTTGTTGTCAGGAGCTTTAGATTCCTTTGTAATGAGAGCATCAAAGCTGGGTCTGCATCTATGTGACCTGGAGGACATGGTTTCTTATGTTCCAATGAACATGAGTCAGCAGTGCTGAATTCAATCTTTGTAGGTAAACTGTGGTCACTGGGGGCTAAGTGTCTCCCCGTGTGGACTGTGAAGCCATTTGGTCATCCTCCACATTTTATGGTGTTTCTTGCTGCTGCACTGTTAGTTTGGTATTTGCTTCACAAAATACAAGGAGTCCACCTGGGCCAAAGTGTTGGAGGGAGTTTCTCACGTGTGGTGGGTCAGGGTCTGCAGGAGAATGCACCCACCAAGGTTCTATCCCAAATAGCTTGCCTCTTGACCATAGCAACGTGATTCTGAACATTGCCCTAAAAACTCTACAAATAAAAATACGCCTTTACATATAAGGGTCTGCTCGCTGCACCATGTCAGTCACAAGCAATTTGGAAGCCAATGGAAGATCCACATGGCTCCACCACAGATGATTTATCACACACCTGCCGACTGCAGCTCTATGCCCACTACTCAGCAGGCTCCAAATTACTGGCATCTCTGCTCTACACCATTTTCTGGAAACCCAGTCCATCAGGCACTGTCTGGTGTACTCATAGTCAGCAACAGGATATCCAAAGGTTCTCCAGTGCCACCTGGTCATGGAAATTTAAAAAAATTTCACGGTATTTATCTAGCCATTTTTCAAGGATGAAGTTGAAGGCACTGTGGGTTTCACTTCATTCAGGAACCATTTAATGGTGAGGATGCTCATTTCAATGAAAGCTCTGGAGAACTCTCATAAGCATGGCTTCCTAAAGAGTGGCCAATGATCACATGATGCTAGGCACATTGAGGTCTACAATGTGAGGTCCATGTGTGTTTTGACTCTCAACTATGGCTGCCAAGTCTTTCAGAATAAAATTATGTGATACCCTGGCTGAGATTCCAAGTGCTCTGTGCAAAGCCAACCTGGGCCTAGATCTCAGTTTCCAAGGGCAAATCTCATGCGTGGCCTCCTAATATCCCAACTCAATTCATGGCAATACTTCTCTGAGGTCAGTACCTCAACTCAGTATCTAAGGGGAATCACACCAGAGTTCAAGCCCAGGTGGACCCAGTTGTCACTTCCAACCACCACCCAAATGACCACAATTAAAACCAAAACACTCCCACATGACCCACATTTTCTTCCATATAGACACTCATCATAACTTCTGGCTGGAGGAATCCATAAGGGGCTCCGCCCAAGCCAGTGTCAAAAATAAGCTCCCGTGCCCCTTAATTTGACTAAACTTAGGGTGGCTGTACACACTTCCTGTGAACAAGATGTGATCAAATAGGTCTGCCATTAATACTGCTCCGCTTCTCCAATTTGAGGACTACTGACTGTGGGTTTTAGATTCTTTATGTGAACTGGAGTCATGATAAAACCCAAGCACCTAGGGGATAGAATCTGCAGGGCTTTGAGGAACTCATTTGAGACAAAGGATCCCTATTCTCACTTGATGGAGGTCACGAACCTTACAGAGGAAGACGAGAGACTTCATCCACAATGACTGCTCTTTTTGCCACTTTGGTTTTGTATGTACACATGGAATCTTTCTTTAGATCCATCAGGTGATGAGAAACTAAGCAACAGCCTCACACAGGGCCAATGGTCTGAATGAGACACATCTTTTTCAAAGCAATTAAGCAAAGAGCCACAGGTGATGCCCATTCATTTCCATTTGAAAACTGTTTTCTTCAGGCTTCACAAAGGGGTGGCCTAAGGCAAAGACCTTCCTGACATTTAGGGCAACAGAACAATAGGTAACCAAAAGGCCCAAAGCAGGGTTTCTCCACTGAGTCTTTAATGGTCATAGTGATTTCTGAGTTTTCTGTGATGCTCGCCATTCCCTTGAGCTATCCAGTACATGGCCATGTCACAGAGCTTGGAGGTGGTATATATCTTGCACAAAAAACCATGAGCCTATTCTAGAGAGTGGCCAGAATTCAGGAAGAAAAGTGGAACTTAGGAAGATAGCAGGTGTAGCCAATTGATAAGGCAAGCCGCAGTCCATTCATAAATTGTGCAGGATGAATTCTGGGAAGCTTTCTACTAAACAGGACATATCCATTGATCCAATATCTTTTCTAATGTCTACAACCATAGATAACAGTGGGATACACAGACATAGAAACACTCGCCTTACCAAACGACTTACTAGAAACAGTTCACTCCAAACCAAACAAACCGACTTCCCTGCCTATTTTCAGAACATGAGACAAAACCACAAAACCACAACCAAACCTACAAAGGCACCTCCTTCTGCCAAGTAGGTCTTTGACTATCTTGAGTGTCCTCTGACTTATGGGCCATACTATGTTCCCCCGAAATGGCCACTCCTGTCTCAGATTTGGACTCCATGGCCAACTCTATTTAATTGTCAGGAGCCAGCTGTGAGCCACTACCTGTTTTCTCAGGAAAGGCCCCTCTTCAGAGATTTCCTGCCATTTGGCCATCCTCACATGAGTAGGTACCAAGAAAGACTTACTCTGTCCTTGGTAAATCCAAACAAATGAGACCACTCGGACTGGAACTGGCCCTGGCTTTTTTGCCTGAATTCCTGGATCCCAAGATCAGAGAGTTCCATCACCAAGGAAGTGAGGTGAGGTCACTTCTTTCAGAAATTGAAAAATCTGTGGAAAGCAACGCTGGGCCTAGATCTCAGTTCCAAGGGTGACTCTTATGCGTGGCCTCCTAAAATCCCAACAAAATTCAATGCAATACTTCTCTAAGGTCAGTTCCACAACTCAGTCTCTAAGGGGAATCACACCAGAGTTCAAGCCCAGGTGGACAAAGTCATTTCTTCCAACCGCCACACAAATGACCAAAATTAAAACGAAAAGACTCCCACATGGCTCTCATCTTCTTACATATTGTCATTCATCATAATGTCTGGCTGAAGATTTTCATGAGGGGCGAAGCCCAAGAAAGTGTCCAAAATAAGCTCACTTGCCCCTCATTTGCCTAAAGTCAGGGTGGCCTGGACACCCTTCCTGTGAACCAGGAGTGATCAAATAAGCCTGTCATTAATAATGCTCTGTTTCTCCAATTTGAGGCCTACTAATTTTCAGGTATAGATTCTTTGTGATTTGGAGTCATGCGAAACCCCAAGCACCTCTGCAGGGCATTGAGGAACTCTTTTGACCCAAAGAATCCATTTTCTCACTTGACAGAGGTCAGGAACCTAACAGAGGAAGGCAAGAGACTTCATCCACAATGACTGATCTTTTTGCCATTATGGTTTTTGATGCACACATGGGATCATTCTTTAGATCCATCAGGTGCTGAGAATGTAAGACACAGCCACACACAGGCCAAGAGGCTAATTCAGCCACATCCCTTTACAAAGCATTAAGCAAAGAGCCACAGGTGATGCCCATTCATTTCCATTTGAAAACTCTTTCTTCAGGCTTCACAAAGGGGTGGCCTGAGGCCAAGTCTTTCCTGACATTCAGTGCAACAGAACAATAAGTAAGCAAAAGGCCCAAAGCGGGGTTTTTCCACTGAGACATTTCTGTTCACACTGATATCTGAGTTTTCTGAAAGGCTGGCCATTCTCTTCTGCTATCCAGTACATGGCCATGTCACAGAGCTTGTAGTGGTGCATATCTTGGACACAAAACCATGAGCCTATTCTGGAGAGTGGCCAGAATTCAGGAAGAAAACAGGAACTTAGGAAGATAGAATGTGTTGCCTCTCGATAAGACAAGCTGCAGTCCATTCATAAATTGGGCAGGTTGAATTATGGGAAGATTTATAGTAGACTGGACGCATCCATTAATGCATTCTCTTTTCTAATGTCTACAACAATGGACACAGTGGGATACACAGACATAGAAACACTCGCCTGGTCAAACGACTTACTAAAAACAATCCACTCCAAACCAAACAAACCAACTTTCCTACCTATTCTCAGAACATGGCCTGACCTCTCTCAGATCTGGTTTCCTTGGCCAACTCTGTGAAGTTGTCAAGAAAAAGGGGTGAGCCACTACCTGCTTCTTCTGGAAAGGTCCCTCTTCAGAGCTCTCCTGGCATTTGGCCATCCTCACATCGGTAGGTACCAAGAAAGACTGACTCTGTCCTTGGTAAATCCAAACAAGTGAGTCCACTGGGACTGGGGCTGCCTCGGGGTGCCTGGATTCTTGGATACAAAGTTCAGAGAGTTCCATCACCAAGGAAATGAGGTATATCACTTTCTTTGGAACTGAATGAGGTCACTGCCTTGGCAACCACTTTGTCCTAACAGTTGCTTCCAAGTGTCCCATGAGATGGAGGCTGCCCCTACTTCCTGTGACACTTTCACAAGGTAGAATGGTATGTCAACCATAGGCACCCAGCACCAGATCTCCACACAGGCCTGGTTTGGTCCATCTTCTCTACAATAAAAAGAGAGAGGCTGATTCAGACACATCCCTTCATCCTGACCAGGTTGTTTGCCATGGAAGATGACTTTTGCTCTCTCAGGTCCTTCATAGCTGCCTACATCTTCTCCAGGTATCATTTCTGAATGGACCTTTGAGGTTCTCAGCAGGTGGAATGTCCCCTACTTTCCTGTATTGTAAGAACGACTCTATCCCTGCTCTTCTGTAAAATGAGATTGAGGAAACAGTGTATGTTTAGGCTTAATAACAGGTTCGATTTGGGTTAGCAATCATTCTGTGTGATAAATAATGGTATTGGGAACCTGCGATATTTACAAGAATATTGAGCTGAAATATAAGTATGAAAACAAAAATCTAGGTATGATTTGAAGCCCAGAAGGGCATTGGGCCCTTAATTGGGATACTTAGTTTTGAATTATATTCTGCAAAGATGTCTCAGACAATTTGATATACAATGGCATAGGACCTTGTACCTTGGATGTTTGAATGTAGAAGAGAACATCCAATCCAAAGGGATAGTCAGTAGAATTAGGAAGATAGTCGGTAGGTTTAGGAAGAAGACTGAGTGTAGGATTGGGATTAAAAATTCTTTAGCTATAGGGTTTCGGATAGAGAGTGAATGTAAATGTCAGCACATATGAAGAGTCAGTCACTATGATGAAATTGGGAAAATATGTAGAAAAGCAGATAACAATAGAGACATTATGAAATCAGGCAAAGTATTAAGTGAGTGATAGGAGTAGACATTTTCACCAGGGTTGAGTTTGAATATATAATCTTAGGAAGAAACAAATATGTAGTAACCAATAGGATTGACATTTGAGAGCATTAGGCAACCTGGACAAGGATGTTTTTAGTAATCCATGATCGCTTTCCATTTAGTCTTTGGTACAATCATAAGTGTGACCTTTACATTTTTTGTCCAGAATATTACTGTGATAAAATCTATATGTAGATCAGGTGACATGAGTATTTCTACCACCATTTCTGGGAGCAATATACTGAAGACGTAAAATTTTTATTGGGGGTACAAAGAGGTGTACCCTGTGTCCATGAATATAGAGATTAAGCATGAATACACCATACTGTGAATAAATAATATAACTGGTTCCAACTTTAAATAATGGATTGAATTGATATCTGAAAATATACAATAAATCTTATATTGATATATATTCATTCATTCCAACCAGTTATACATCTAATGGTAATATTAGTGTTTTGATTTATCATGAAGAGTGTGTGAAGTTTGCTTCAAAAGTGATTATGGAAATCGAAAATAATGTGTTCGGAAAGAATTCTCATGCAAAGACCAGTCAAGAAATATGGAGGAATACATGTGTTTTGAAGCAGGAAGTGATTGAAAGTGAAACAAATGCCTATAAATTTGCTAAATTTTTTATGAAATATATATCCTATGATGTGCATAAACTGATGAAATTGTACCAGTTTTAAATAAAAATTAACGTAAAAATACACATCATGTCCATTGGAATCTACTTGCATTGATGTTAAACTTGGTCAGTTACTGTAGAAATATTAGGATTCGCGTGCCTCATTCACCGAAGTTAGTTTTCTTTTTTTTTTAATTTTTTATGGTTGTTCTAAACATTATTTATTTCTTGATATATCATATTTCACACTTTGATTCAAGTGGGTTATGAACTCCCATTTTTACCCCGTATACAGATTGCAGAATCACATCAGTTACACATCAATTGATTGACACATTTCCATACTAGTGTCTATTGTATTCTGCTGCCTTTCCTATCCTCTACTATCCCTCCTCCCCTCCGCTCTCTTCCCCTCTCCTCTCTCTACCCCCTCTACTGTAATAAATTTCTCCCTTTTGTATTATTTTTCCCTTTCCCCTCACATCCTCTTTTATGTAATTTTGTATAACCCTGAGGGTCTACTTCCATTTCCATGCAATTTCCCTTCCCTCTCCCTTTCTCTCCCACCTCTCATCCCTATTTAATATTAATCTTCTTCTCATGCTCTTCATCCCTACTCTGTTCGTAGTTACTCTCCTTTTAATCAAAGAAGGCATTTAGCATTTGTTTTTTAGGGGTTGGCTAGCTTCACTTTGCATAATCTGCTCTAATGCCATCTATTTTCCTGCAAATTCTATGATTTTGTCATTTTTTAAAGCAGAGTAATACTCCATTGTGTATAAGTGCCACATTTTTTTTATCCATTCTTCTATTGAACAGCATCTAGGTTGGTTCCACAGTCTTGCTATTGTGAATTGTGCTGCTATGAACATCAATGTAGCAGTGTCCCTGTAGCATGCTCTTTTAGGGTCTTTAGGGAATAGACCGAGAAGAGGAATAGCTGGGTCAAATGGTAGTTCCATTCACAGCTTTCCAAGAAATCTCCATAATGCTTTCCAAATTGTCTCTACCAATTAGCAGTGCCTCCAATAATGTACAAGTGTACCTGTTTCTCCACATTCTCACCAGCACTTGTTGTTGTTTGACTTCATAATGGCTGCCAATCTTACTGGAATGAGATGGTATCTTAGGGTGGTTTTGATTTGCATTTCTCTGACTGCTGGGGATGGTGAGCATTTTTTCATGTACTTGTTTTTTGATTGTATGTACTTCTCTGAGAAGTGTCTGTTGTGGTTCTTGGCCCATTTGTTTATTGGGTTATTTGTTATCTTATTGTCTATTTTTTTGAGTTCTTTGTATACTCTGAATATTAGGGCTCTATCTGAAGTGTGAGGAGTAAAGATTTGTTCCCAGGATTAGGCTCCCTATTTACCTCTCTTATTGTTCCTTTTGCTGATAAAAAACTTTTTAGTTTGAGTAAGTCCCATTTGTTGATTCTAGTTATTAACTCTTGTGCTATGGGTGTCCTATTCAGGAATTTGGAGCCCGACCCCACAGTATGTAAATTGTAGCCAACTTTTTGTTCTATCAGACGCCATGTCTCTGATTTGATATCAAGCTCCTTGATCCATTTTGAGTTAACTTTTGTGCATGGCGAGAGAAAGGGATTCAGTTTCATTTTGTTACATATGGATTCCAAGTTTTCCCAGCACCATTTTTTGCAGATGCTATTTTCCTTCATTGCATGCTTTTAGCCCCTCCATCAAATATAAGATAGTTGTAGTTTCCTGGCTTGGTTTCTGTGTCCTCTATTCTGAACCATTGGTCCACCTGCCTGTTTTGGTACCATTACCATGGTATTTTTGTTACTATTTTTCTGTAGTATAGTTTGAAGTCTGGTATCGCTATGCCGCCTGATTCACACTTCCTGCTTAGTGTTGTTTTTGTTATTCTGTGTCTTTTATTTTTCCATATGAATTTCATGATTGCTTTCTCTATTTCTAGAAAAAATTCCGTTTGGATTTTGATTGGCATTGCATTAAACCTATTGAGAACTTTTGGTAATATCACCATTTTGATGATATTAGTTCTGCCTATCCATGAACAGGATATATTTTTACATCTTCTAAGATCTTCTTCTATTTCTCTCTTTAGGGTTCTGTAGTTTTCATTGTATAAGACTTTCACATCTTTTGTTAGGTTGATTCCTAATTATTATTATTATTTTTTAGGATATTGTGTATGGAGTGGTTGTCCTCATTTTTATTTCAGAGGATTTGTCGCTGATATGCAGGAATGCCTTAGATTTATGCATGTTGATTTTATATCCTGCCACTTTGCTGAATTCATTTATTAGCTCTGTTAGTTTCTTTGTAGACCCTTTTGGGACTGCTAGACATAGAATCATGTGATCTGATAATTTAAGTTCTTCTTTTCCAATTTTTACACCTTTTATTTCTTTCGTCTGTCTAAATGCTCTGGCTAGTGTTTCGAGAACAATGTTGAACAGAAGTGGTGAGAGAGGGCATCCCTGTCTTGTTCCAGATTTTAGAGAGAATACCTTCAATTTTTCTCCATTCAGAATGATGCTAGCCTGAAGCTTAGCATAGATTGCTTTTACAATATTGAGGTATGTTCCTCTTATCACTAGTTTTTCTAGAGTGTTGAACATAACAGAATGCTGTACTTTATAGAATGCTTTTTTTGCATCTACCGAGATGATCATACGGTTCTTATTTTTAAGTCTATTGATGTGGTGAATAACATTTATTGATTTCCGTATATTGAACCAGCCTTGCATCACACGGATGAATCCTACTTGATCAGGATTCACAATTTTTTTGATATGTTTTTGTATCCAATTCGCCAGAATTTTATTGAGGATTTTTTCGTGTAGGTTCATTAGAGATATTGGTCTGTAGTTTTCTTTCTTTGAAGTGTCTTTGTCTGGTGTAAGAATCAGGGTGATCTTGGCCTCGTAGAATGAATTTGGAAGAATCTCCCTCTTTTTCAATTTCCTGAAACACCTTGAAAAATATTGGTATTTGTTCCTCTTTAAAGGTTTTGTTAAACTCTGCTGTATACCCATACGGTCCTGGGCTTTTCTAAGTTGGTAGTGGATTGATGGTTTCTTCTATTTCCTCAATTGATATTGGTCTGTTTATGTTGTCTATATCCTCCTGACTCAATATGGGCATATCATATGACTTAAGAAATTTATCGATGCCTTCACTGTCTTCTATTTGTTTGGAGTATAAGGATTAAAAATAATTTCTGATAATCTTCTGTATTTCAGAAATATCTCTTGTGATATTTTCTTTTTTAATCCCTTATGCTAGTAATTTGAGTTCTCTCTTCTTCTCTTTCATAGCATGGCTAAGGGTCTGTCAATTTTATTTATTTTTTCAAAGAACCAACTTCTACTTTTGTCAAGTTTTTTCAATTGTTTCTTTTGTTTCAATTTCATTAATTTCAGCTTTGATTTTAATTATTTCTTGCCTTCTACTTCTTTTGCTGTTTCTTTCGTCTTCTTTTTCTAGGATTTTGAGATGAAGTATGAGATCATTTATTTGTTGGTTGTTTCTTTTTTTAAGGAATGAACTCCAAGCAATGAATTTTCCTGTTAGAACTGCTTTCAATGTGTCCCATAGATTCCGATATGTTGTGTCTGTGTTTTCATTTATCTCTAAGAATTTTTAAATTTCCTCCTTGATGTCTTCTATAACCCATTGATCACTCAGTAACCTATTATTCATTCTCCAAGTGATGCATGATTTTTCCTTCCTTCTTTTATCATTGATTTTTAGTTTCATTCCATTATGATCAGATAATATGCATGGTATTATCTGTACTCCTTTATATTGTCTAAGAGTTGCCCTGTGACATAATATATGATCATTTTTTAGAAGGATACATGTGCTGCTGAGAAAAAAAGGTAACTGTTTGATGTTGGGTGTTATATTCTACATATCTCAAATAAGTCTAGGTTATTAATTGTGTTATTGAGTTCTATAGTTTCCTTATTCCTTATTCCTTGTTTGGAAGATCTGTCCAGTGGTGAGAGAGGTGTGTTCATGTCTCCCATGATTACTGTATTGTGGTGTATTAGACTCTTGAACCTGAGAAGAGTTTGTTTGATGAACATAGCTGCACCATTGTTTGGGGCATATATATTAATGATTGCTGTCTCTTGTTGGTGTATGGTTCCCTTGAGCAGTATGTAGTGTCTCTCTTTATCCCTTTTGATTAACTTTGGCTCAAAATCTATTTTATTTGATATGAGTATGGACTCTCCTGCTTGTTTCCGAAGTCCATATGAGTGATATGATTTTTCCCCAAACTTTCACCGTCAGTCTATGTATGCATTTTCCTATCAAATGCATCTCCTGTAGGCAGCATATTGTTGGGTCTTGTTTTTTGTTCAATTCTACTAGCCAGTGTGTCTTCATTGGTGAGTTTAAGCCATTAACATTTAGGGTTATTATTGAGATATGGGTTGTTCTTCCAGCCATATTTGTTTATTTATGTTACTAAACATGGTTTGTTTTCCTCTTTGATTATTTTCCCCCCTTTAATGTCCTACCTCCCACTGATGGTTTTCATTGTTATTTTCCATTTCCTCTTCCTGCAATGTTTTGCCGAGGATGTTTTGAAGAGATGGTTTTCTAGCTGCAAATTCTTTTCACTTTTGTTTATCGAGGAAGGTTTTAATTTCATCTTCCATACTGAAGCTTAATTTCGCTAGATACACAATTCTTGGTTGGAACCCATTTGCTTTCAGTGTTTGAAATATGTTATTCCAGGATCTTCTAGCTTTCAGAGTCTGTGTTGAAAGATCAGCTGTTATCCTGATTGGTTTACCCTTAAACGTAATCTGCTTCCTTTCTCTTGTAGCTTTTAAAATTCTCTCTTTTTTCTGTTTGTTGGGCATCTTCATTATAATGTGTCTAGTTGTGGCTCTCTTATGATTTTGCACATTCGGCGTTCTGTAGGCTTCTAGGACTTGGGATTCTGTTTTATTTATCAAGTCTGGGAAGTTTTCTCGTATTATTTCATTGAATAGGTTGCTCATTCCTTTGGTTTGGACCTCTATACCTTCCTGTATCCCAATGACTGTTAAGTTTGGCCTCTTTATGTTATCCCATATTTCTTGGATATTCTGCTCGTGGTTTCTTAACAGTCTTGCTGAGTGGTCTATGTTCTTTTCAAGTTGAAATACTTTGTCTTCATTGTCTGATGTTCTATGTTCTAAGTGTTCTACTCTCCTGGTAGTATTCTCAATTGAGTTTTTAAGTTGAATTATTCCTTCCTGCAATTCTAGGATTTCTGTTTGTTTGTTTTTACAACCTCTATCTCCCTATATAGTTGATCTTTTGCTTATTGGATTTGTTTATGTAATTCATTGTCGAAGTGATCTTTAATTGTCTGATTTTGTTGTCTAATGTCTTCCTTGAGACTCCAGATCATCTAAAGCATGAGTATCCTGAATTCTTTATCTGACATTCCATCTGATGCAGCTATTACCTCTTCTAAAGTTGTGTTGACCTGCATTGCTTGTGGTCCTTTATTTCCTTGTCTTTTCATACTGCTCGCGGTTCTCTCTGCTTGTTGAAACTGTTTTGTTTTGGGCAGTGGCTCTGCTCTGCCCCTATTCCTATTGGGGTGACCTAACAACCACGCTGGTGGGCCGCTGGGCTTGTACTGGGCGCGGGAGAAGGCTCTGCTTTGCCACTACTCCAATAGGGGTGCCGTGTCTACCACACCAGTGGGTCATTGGGCCTGTTCTGGGCATAGGCGGTGGCTCTGCTCTGCCCCTACTCCAATTGGGGTGACGTGACTACCACGCCTGCTGGTTGATGGGCCTGTTCCAGGCACGGGCAGCAGCTCTGCTCTGTCACTACTCCAATTGGGATGACATGACTACCACGCCTGCAGGTCGCTGGGCCTGTGCCGGGCATGGGCGGTGGCTCTGCTCTGCCCCTCTGGCTTGAAGACAAAGTGAGAGAGACTCGGGTGTTTGTGACTCACTTTTTTTACCAGGAGACCAACTGTTTCTGTCACCGCTGGTATCGATGAAGTTATCTCCTCCACCACTTTGTGATGACATCAGATCTCTAACATGTTGGTATCCCATGCGAATGGCAGCATTTCGTTCCCTTTGCCGGATGACCAAAGCAATGGGTGAGTCCTGACCAGCCCTCACAAGCCCCGTCTCAATCCTGTTGCCACTGCCTATGAAGGCTAGGTAGGTATTTACCTCCACAGTATTCAGCAAGACCTAGACCGAGAAGGAGTTTCCGCGGGTTCTTTAGCCCTGGGCCTGATCAGTTCCAGGAGCCAGAATTCGGCCGCTCTGGGCTTGGTGTATGTTCTGATAGGAACAGGCCTGAGTAATTTGTCTCCGAGACACAGGCGAATGGCAGCCTGAGATTACCTATTCTATAGCTGAATGAGCTGCTATGAGTTGAAAACAGGAATGGTGACGTCAGCTCTCCAAGATGGTGGCCCCTGGCTTCCTCTGTGGTCTGACTGGTGTGGAAAACTGAATTGGACCGCGTCCTTCCCCGGTCTCAAACCCAGAATTCAGCAATGAGCACAGTGATTGTACAGCTGGCTGGAGCCCACAGAATCCGCACCACTGAATATTTGTGTTGCTATCTCATTGTTTGCCAGCATGCGCCACAGACTCTAGCCGCAGGGCGATTTGCTGAATAAGCAGCATGACGCTCTATGCGGACAAATCACTCACGTTTGAGCCCCGTAGCTAATCCTCATGAGATGGAAATACTTCCACTAGGTTTTGGAGCACCCAAATTTTGCTGGAAATTCGTCATTCTCTTGCACAGTGATGCTGTATATGGGGTTGATGCACTCCTTTCGCTGCCATCATATGATCCCCTGAAGTTAGTTTTCAGTACTGGAAACGAATATGTATTTCAGGTGGATGAACATTTCTGAGAATAAACTTGTGAAAAGTTGATTATAAATCCACATACATAAATATGAATGAATTTAGGGAGTGTAAAATAAGACAAATACATTTCATATTTTGAAAAATCTGGAGAGTGAATACATATATATATATAGATAGATAGATAGATAGATAGATACACACAGAGAGAGAGACATTAAAAAGTAGCATTATGTATGCCAATTGAAATTCACCATGAAATATATATCATCCACAGATCCAAAAATACTCATTTTCCTGAACATCAATTTATGTTGTTCAACTAGAAAGCTGACCCATATGTTGAATTTTCAGTTCCAACAGCGTTTAGTAGGAGTGATCTTTTCTTACAGTTTGTATCTGCCAAGTCAGCCACCTCACAAAATGTATGTGTGATACCAGGTAGAATTCAATATGTGCATAAAAAAATACATGTGCTGAATAGACTACAGAGAAAGGGAGACAGTTATTCACATATTTGTTAACTTTTAAAACACATAAAGAACTGTTTCAATAAAAATTTGCTAGATTTATAGCACCTACCATTTATCATAGGAAAGGCAAGTCCAACTATACACCATGCCTCCTGTGAACCTCTTGTATTTCTATTTTGTTTGGGTTATTTTTCTCCATCATATTAAGATTAGAAGTAAAAGTCTAGAAGGGAATTTGTTAGTGTCAGGGATTCAGTATTTCGAATGGAAAATTGGAAAATGTATCCAATGTGTATGCAAATATGTGCTACACAAAAATCTTCCCACTCTCATTCAGAACAATGCCTTGGCATTACCTTCGCCCCATGTAAGACACAATTAGAGGAGAAGAGTTAGAAAATCTGTGAATACATTCCTGTTATAGAAAATGCTCAGGAGTTCACAAATTTGGAGGTGGTAGAGGAGTTTCCAAAAGTAAGGGACAGGGTAAACACTCCACAAACATGAAGCTCTGCTGGCCTAACATCTGGAGAAACTACCTCTGAGGGTGAGCACTTGAAATATATTTTGTTGTCAGGAGCATTAGCTTCCTTTGTAGTGAGACCATCAAAGCTGGGTCTGCATCTATGTGACATGGATGACATGGTTTCTTATTTTCCGATGAACATGAGGCAGCAGTGCTGAATTTTCTCTTTGTAGGTAAACTGTGGCCACTGAGGGCAAGTGTCTCCTCATCTGGACTGTGAAGCCATTTGGTCATCCTCCACTCTTTGTGGTGTTTTTTGCTGTTGCACTAGGAGTGTGGTATTTGCTTAATGAAATAAAAAGAGTTCAACTGGGACACAGTGCTGTAGGGAGTTCTTTCAGTTGTGGTGGGTTGGGTTCTGTTGGAGAATGCACCAACCAGGCTTCTATCCTACATAGCTTGCAACATTGACCATAGCAACCTGATTCTGAACATTGCCCTGAAACCTCTCCATATAACAAGATTCTTTTACATATAAGGGTCTACTGGCTGCAAAATGTCAGTCACAAGTTATTTGGACACCAATGGCAGATAAACATGGCCACACCAGAGATATTTTATCACACACCTGCCCACCACGGCTCTAGGAACACTACTCAGCAGGTTCCAACTTACTTGCATCTCTGTTATACACCATTTTCATGAAACCCAGTCAATAAAGGCAATGTCTTGTATTCTCATGATCAGCTAGAGGACATCCAAAGGTTCTCCTGTGACACCTAGTCTTGGGAATTTCAAAAATTTCATGGTATTCATCTAGCCATTATTCAAGGAAGAAGTTGTAGGCACTGTGGGTTTCAATTCATTCATTAACCATTAAATGTTGAGTAAGCTCACTTCAATGAAAGCTCTGGAGAACTCTCAGAGGCAAGGCTTCCCAAAGGGTGGCCAAAAGGTCACATGAAGCCAGGCCCATTGAGGTCTACAATGTGAGGTCCATGTGTGTTTTCACTCTCAACTATGGCTGCCAAGTCTTTCAGAATAAAATCATGTGATATCCTGGCTGAGATTCCCTTTGCTCTGTGGAAAGCCAACTTGGGCGTAGATCTCACTTTCCAAGGGCGACTCTCATGCATGGCCTTCTAAAAGCCCAACACAATCCATGGCAATACTTCTCTGAGGTCAATTCCAGAACTCAGTCTCTATGTTGAATCACACAAGAGTTCAAGCCCAGGTGTACCAAGTCATCTCTTCCTACCGCCATACAAATGTTCACAGTTAAAACCAAAACACCCCAACATGGCCCTCATCTTCTTCCATGTAGACACTCATCATAACCTCAGGCTGGAGGTTTCCATGAGGTACACAGCCCACGTCCGTGTCCAAAATAAGCTCCCTTGCCCCTCATTTGCCTAACATCAGGGTTGCCTGGACTGCCTTCCTGTGAAACAGAAGTGAAAAAATAGGCCTGGCGTTAATACTGCTCTACTTCTCCAACTTGAGGCCTACTGAGTGTGGGGTTTAGATTCTTTATGTAAATTCATATTTTTTGTTGTTGTACTTTAACTTTTTAATATGTTTTCATTTTTTAAATATTTTTATTTTATTATTATTATTATTTTAAACTTTAATTTACATCTTTTAAATGATCATTATTTTTAAATTTTTTTCTTTCTTTCTTTCTTTTCTATTTTTTCTTTTGTCTTATCATTTCTTTTCAATTTTCTGATTTCCCCTTCCTCAAATTCTACCTGCCTACTCTCATTCTCTTTAGTGACTTCTTCCCTTTCTTTCTAATATCTTTTCTTCCAAGCATCAAATAAATTTATAAGAGTAAGCAGTAACTCAACAGTCAAACAGAGCAAGAAGTAACATGAGCAGCACAAAAAATCAAGGAAGAAAATAAGTACAAACAACGAAGGACAGCCAAAATATTCAGGAGGACCTATAGTCATCAGAAAAATGGTCATATAAAGAACTCAAGGAATACCTTAGACAGATGGAATTGAAACTTAAAGAGGATACGAGACAGCAAATCCAAACAGTGAAAGAACACATTGAAAATGAATTACATAAACAGATAAAAGAAGAAGTTATGCATCTTTATCAGGAGATAGAGATTATAAAAAAATCAAACAATAATTCTAGAAATGAAGGAAACGATAAACCAAATTAAAAAGTCAATTGAGAGTATCACTAACACTGTGGAGCAAGTAGAAGACAGAATGTCAGATAATGAAGACAAAATATATCATCTTGAAATGAATCTAGCCAACACAGAAAGGCTGGTAAAAAATCATGAGTAAAACATCCAAGAGATATGGGATAACATAAAAAAAAAATTAATGAGTCATCTGGATAGGTACACAGATTCAAACCAAGGGAATTAGTAATCTATTGAATGAAATAATTACAGAAATATTTCTAGAAATACAAAGTAAATAGATATACAAATTGGACATGCTTACAGGACACGGAGAACACAAAATCACAGTAGACCAACACCAAGACACATTGTTATGAAGATATCCAATATACAAAACAAAGAGAAAATATTAATAGCTCTAAGAGAAAGGAGGCAGATTACATTAAGGGGTAAACCAATAAGGTTGAGAATGGATTTTTCATCACAGTCTCTGAAAGCGAGAATATCCTGGAGCAACGTATTTCAAACACTGAAAGACAATGAATGCCAACCAAGAATTCTGTATCCAGCAAAATTAAGCTGCAGGTATGACGATGAAATAAAAATATTTCATGATAAACAAAAGGTAAAAAAATTTGTAGCCAGAAAACCAGCATTGCAAAGCATCTTGAGCAAAACAATACACGAAGAAGAAATGAAAATCAACAACCAAAACCATCAGTGGGAAGTGCCTCAGTAATGACTGAGGGTGGGGGAAAAGCTAATCATGGAGAAACAAACTAAATTAAAAAAAAAAAAGATGAATCATCAATCATGAGCGGCAGTACAAACCATATATCAATAGTGACTCTAAATGTTAATGGCTTAAACTCTCCAATAACGCGACATAGGCTGGTAACTTGGATTAAAAATGAATCCAACAATATATTGCCTCCAGGAGGCACATCTGAATGGAAAAGACATACACAGGCTGAAGGTGCAAGTTTTGGAAAAAATATACCATGCAACGCTCCCCATAAGCAAGCAGGGGTGGCCATGCTCATATCGAATAAAATCGACTTCAAGACTAATTTAATCAAAAGGGATAAGAAAGGACATTATATACTGTTAAAAGGAACCATTCATCAACAAGACATAAAAATTATCAATATTTATGCACCAAATAATGGTGCTGCAATGTTCAAAAAACAAATTCACCTCAAGTTCCAGAATGAAATAGACCACAACACAATAATTATGGGTGACTTCAACACACCTCTCTCACCATTGGACAGATCCTCCAAACAAAAGTGAATAAAGAAACTATAGAACTCAATATCACAATCAATAACCTAGACTTAACTGACATATATCGAATATATCAATCATCATCAAGTGGATATACTTTTTTTCTCAGTACCACGTGGGTGCTTCTCAAAAATAGACCATATATTATGTCATAGGGCAACCCTCAGTAAATATACAGGGGTTGAGATAATACCATAAATTTTTTCTGATCATAATGGAATGAAACTGGAAACCAATGATAAAAAAAGGAAGGAAAAATCCTACATCACATGGAAAATGAACAATATGTTACTGAATGATCAATGGGTTACAGAAGATATAAAGGAGAAAATCAAAAAATTCTTAGAGATACATGAAAATACAGACAAATATATCAGAATCTATGGGACACAATGAAAGCAGTTTTAAGAGGGAAATTCATCGCCTGGAGGTCATTCCTGAAAAAAAGTAAAAACGAACAAATAAATGAGCTCACACTTCAACTCAAAGCCCTAGAAAAGGAAGAGCAAAACAACAAAAAATGTAGCAGAAAGCAAGAAATAATTAAAATCAGAGCAGAAATCAACGAAATTGAAACAAAAGAAACTATTGAAAAAATTAACAAAACTAAAAGGTGGTTCTTCGAAAAAATAAATATGTTCGACAGACCCTTAGGCATGCTAATGAAGAGAAAAAGCGAGAGAACTCAAATTACTAACATATGGGATGAAAAAGGCAATATTACAACAGATGCTTCCGAAATACAGAAGACAATTAGAAATTATTTAGAAAACCTATATTCCAATAAAATAGAATATAGTGAAGACATCGATAAATTTCTTAAGTCATATGATATTCCCAGACTGAGTCAGAAGGATACACACAATTTAAACAGACCAATGTCAATGGATGAAACAGAAGAAGCAATCAAAAGACTACAAACCAAGAAAAGCCCAGGAACGGATGGCTATACAGCGGAGTTTTACAAAACATTTAAAGAAGATTTAATACCAATACTTTTCAAGTTATTTCAGCATAGAGAAAAAGAGGGAGCTCTTCCAAATTCATTCTATGAGGCCAACATCACGCTGATTCCGAAATCAGAAAAAGACACCTCAAAGAAAGAAAACTACAGACCAATATATCTGATGAACCTACATGCAAAAATCCTCAATAAAACTCTGGTGAATCGAATACAAAGGCACATCAAAAAAATTATGCACCATGATCAAGTAGGATTCATAGCTGGGATGCAAGGATGGTTCAATATACGGAAATCAATAAATGTTATTCACCACATCAATAGACTTAAAGATAAGAACCATATGATCATCTCGATAGAAGCAAAAAAAGCATTTGACAAAGTACAGCATCCCTTTATGTTCAAAACATTAGAAAAAATAGGGATAACAGGAAGTTACCTCGACATTGTAAAAGCTATCTATGCTAAGCCTCAGGCTAGCATCATTATGAATGGAGAAAAATTGAAGGCATTTCTTCTAAAATCTGGAACAAGACAGGGATGCCCTCTCTCACCACTTCTATTCCATATAGTTCTCGAAACACTGGCCAGAGCAATTAGACATACTAAACAAATAAAAGGCATAAAAATAGGAAAATAAGAACGCAAATTATCACTATTTTCGGGTGACATTATTCTATACATAGAAGACACAAAAAGGTGTACAAAAACTACTAGAACTAAAAAATGAATGACCTGCGACCCACCGGCAGGTCAGGCCCAGAAACCTGCAGAGGGGCACAGCTGCCCCACCCACCTGCAAGGTAGGCGATACCGTGACCACTGATAAAACAGGCCCAGTGGCCGTCTGACACATCACCCCGTTTGGGGGAGGGGCAGAGCCGCCACCAGCACCTGTTAGGTAGACAGACCTGCAAACGACAGACAGAACAGGCCTAGCGGCCAGCAGAGGTGCAGAGCCGCTTCTCACGCCTGCAAGGGAGGCGAACCTGTGACCACCGAAAGAACAGGCCCACCGAAAATAGAGGCACAGCAGCCTGCCGGCGTAGTAGGCACATTGCCCCAATTGGAGGAGGGGCAGAACCACCGCCAAAGCCTCCGAGGGAGACTTTGCAACTATATAAGAGCAATATAAATATATAGGGGGAAAATCAATAACAAAACAGTTTCACCAAGCAGAAAGAAACGCGATCAGTATGAAAAGACAAGGAAAGAAAGGACCACAAGCAATGCAGGTCAACTCAACTTTAGAAGAGGTAATATCTGCAGCAGATGGAATGTCAGATAAAGAATTCAGGATATACATGCTTCAGATTATCTGGAGTCTCAAGGAAGACATTAGACAGCATAATCAGACAATGAAAGACCACTTCGAGCACTTCGAAAATGAATTACATAAACAAATACAAGAAGCAAAAGATCAATTATACAGGGAGATCAAGGTTATAAAAAACAAACAAACAGAAATCCTGGAAATGCAGGAAACAATAAACCAAATTAAAAACTCAATTGAGAATACTACCAGCAGAGTAGAACACTTAGAAGATAGAACATCAGAAAATGAAGACAAAGTATTTCAACTGGAGAAGAACATAGACAGCTCAGCAAAGCTGTTAAGAAACCATGAGCAGAACATTCAAGAAATATGGGATAACATAAAGAGACCAAACTTAAGAGTCATTGGGATACAGGAAGGTATAGAGTTCCAAACAAAAGGAATGAGCAATCTATTCAATGAAATAATACGAGAAAACTTCCCAGACTTGAAGAATGAGACAGAATCCCATATCCTAGAAGCCTACGGGACGCCGAATGTGCAAAATCATAAGAGATCCACACCTAGACACATTATAATGAAGATGCCCAACATACAGAATAAGGAGAGAATTTTAAAAGCTACAAGAGAAAGGAAGCAGATTACATTTAGGGGTAAACCAATCAGGATAAAAGCTGATCTTTTAACACAGACTCTGAAAGCTAGAAGATCCTTGAATAACATATTTGAAACACTGAAAGAAAATGGGTTCCAACCAAGAATTGTGTATCCAGCAAAATTAAGCTTCAGTATGGAAGATGAAATTAAAACCTTCCATGATAAACAAAAGTGAAAAGAATTTGCAGCTAGAAAACCATCTCTTCAAAACATCCTCGGCAAAACATTGCAGGAAGAGGAAATGGAAAATAACAATGAAAACCAACAGCGGGAGGGAGTACAGTAAAGAGGGGGAATAATCAAAGAGGAAAACAAACCATGTTTAGTAACATAAATAAACCAATATGACTGGAAGAACAACCCATATCTCAATAATAACCCTAAATGTTAATGGCTTAAACTCACGAATTAAGAGACACAGGCTAGTAGAATGGATCACAAAACAAGACCCAACAATATGCTGCCTTCAGTAGACGCATTTGATAGGAAAAGACATACATAGACTGAAGGTGAAAGGTTGGGAAATATCATATCACTCTTATGGACTTCGGAAACAAGCACGAGTGTCCATACTCATATCAAATAAAATAGATTTCAAGCCAAAGTTAATCAAAAGGGATGAAGAGGGACACTACATACAGCTCAAGGGAACCATACACCAACAAGACATCACAATCATAAATATATATGCCCCAAACAATGGTGCAGCTATGTTCATCAAACAAACTCTTCTCAAGTTCAAGAGTCTAATAGACCACCATACAATAATTATGGGAGACTTCAACACACCTCTCTCACCACTGGATAGATCTTACAAAGAAAAGTTGAATAAGGAATCTATAGAACTCAATAACATAATTAATAACCTAGACTTAATTGACATATATAGAATATACCACCCAAGATCAAGCAGTTACACTTTTTTCTCAGCAGCACTTGGATCCTTCTCAAAAATAGATCATATATTATGTCACAGGGCAACTCTTAGACAATAGAAAGGAGTAGAGATAATACCATGCATCTTATCTGAACATAATGAAATGAAATTGAAAATCAACGATAAAAGAAGTAAGGAAAAATCATGCATCAATTGGAGAACGAAAAATAGGTTACTGAATGATAAATGGGTTATAGAAGACATCAAGGAGGATATTAAAAAATTCTTAGAGATAAATGAAAACACAGACACAACATATCGAAATCTATGGGACACATTGAAAGCAGTTCTAACAGGAAAATTTATTGCTTGGAGTTCATTCCTTAAAAAAAGAAACAAACCAACAAATAAATGATCTAATACTTCAACTCAATGTCCTAGAAAAAGAAGAGCAAAAAAACAGCAAAAAAGTAGAAGACAAGAAATAATTAAAATCAGAGCAAAAATTAATGAAATTGAAACAAAAGAAACAATTGAAAAAATTGACAAAACTAAAAGTTGGTTCTTTGAAAAAATAAATAAAATTGACAGACCCTTAGCCACGCTAATGAAGAGAAGAAGAGAGAGAACTCAAATTACTCGCATATGGGATGAAAAAGGCAATATCACAACAGACACTTCAGAAATACAGAAGATTATCAGAAATTATTTTGAATCCTTATACTCCAATAAATTAGAAGATAGTGAAGGCATCGATAAATTTCTTAAGTCATATGATTTGCCCAGATTGAGTTAGGCGGATATTGACAACCTAAACAGACGAATATCAACTGAGGAAATAAAGAAACCATCAAAAGACTACCAACTAAGAAAAGCCCAGGACCGGATGGGTATACAGCAGAGTTTTACAAAACCTTTAAAGAGGAACTAATACCAATACTTTTCAAGCTATTTCAGGAAAATGAAAAACAGGGAGAACTTCCAAATTCATTATATGAGTCCAACATCACCCTGATTCCTAAACCAGACAAAGACACTCCAAAGAAAGAAAACTACAGACCAATATCTATAATGAACCTAGATGCAAAAATGCTCAATAAACTTCTCGCGAACCGGATACAAAAACATATCAAAAAAATTGTGCACCATGATCAGGTAGGATTTATCCCTGGGATGCAAGGTTGGTTCAATATACGAAAATCAATAAATGTTATTCACCACATCAATAGGCTTAAATATAAGAACCATATGATCATCTCGATAGATGCGGAAAAAGCATTCGACAAAGTACAGCATCCCTTTATGTTCAAAACTCTAGAAAAACTAGGGATAACAGGAACATACCTCAATATTGTAAAAGAAATCTATGCTAAGCCTCAGCCTAGCATCATTCTGAATGGAGAAAAACTGAAGGCATTCCCTCTAAAATCTGGTACAAGACAGGCATGGCCTCTCTTACCACTTCTGTTCAACATAGTTCTTGAATCACTGGCCAGTGCAATTAGACAGACAAAAGAAATTAAAGGCATAAAAATAGGAAAAGAAGAACTCAAATTATCACTATTTGCAGATGACATGATTCTATACCTAGCAGACCCAAAAGGGTCTACAAAGAAACTATTAGAGCTAATAAATGAATTCAGCAAAGTGGCAGGATATAAAATCAACAGGCATAAATCAAAGGCATTCCTGTATATCAGCGACAAATCCTCTAAAATATATATGAGGACAACCACCCCATTCACAATATCCTCAGAAAAAATAAAGTACTTGGGAATCAACCTAACAAAAGAGGTGTAAGACTTATACAATGAATACTACAGAACCCTAAAGAGAGAATTGAAGAAGATCTTAAAAGATGGAAAAATATACCCTGTTCATGGAAAGGTAGAATTAACATCATCAAAATGGCGATATTAACAAAAGTTCTCAATAGGTTTAATGCAATGCCAATCAAAATCCCAATGGCATTTCTTGTAGAAATAGAGAAAGCAATCATGAAATTCATATGGAAAAATAAAAGACCCAGAATAGCAAAAACATTGCTAAGCAGGAAGTGTGAATCAGTCGGTATAGCTATACCAGACTTCAAACTATACTACAGAGCAATAGAAACAAAAACAGTATGGTACTGGTACCAAAACAGGCGGGTGGACCAATGGTACAGAATAGACGACACAGAAACCAATCCACAAAACTACAACTATCTTATATTCGATAAAGGGGCTAAAAGCATGCAATGGAAGAAGGCTAGCATCTTCAACAAATGGTGTTGGGAAAACTGGAAATCCATATTCAACAAAATGAAACTGAATCCCTTTCTCTCACCATGCACAAAAGTTAACTCAAAGTGGATCAAGGAACTTGATATCAAATCAGAGACATGGCGTCTGATAGAAGAAAAAGTTGGCTATGATCTACATACTGTGGGGTTGGGATCCAAATTCCTAAATAGGACACCCATAGCACAACAGTTAATAACTATAACCAACAAATGGGACTTACTCAAACTAAAAAGTTATTTTCTCAGCAAAAGAAACAATAAGAGAGGTAAATAGGTAGCCTACGTCCTGGGAACAAATCGTTACTCCTCACACTTCAGACAGAGCCCTAATATCCAGAATATACAAAGAACTAAAAAAATTAGACAATGAGATAACAAATAACCCAATCAACAAATGGGCCAAGGACCTGGACAGAAATTTCTCAGAGGAGGACATACAATCAATCAAGAAGTATATGAAAAAATGCTCACCATCTCTAGCAGTCAGAGAAATGCAAATAAAAACCACCCTAAGATACCATCTCACTCCAGTAAGATTGGCAGCCTTTAGGAAGTCAAACACCAACAAGTGCTGGCGAGGATGTCGGGAAAAGTGTACTCTTGTACATTACTGGTGGGACTGCAAATTGGTGCACCCAATTTGGAAAGCAGTATGGAGATTTCGTGGAAAGCTCGGGATGGAACCACCATTTGATCCAGCTATTCCCCTTCTCGGTCTATTCCCTAAAGACCTAAAAAGAGCACACTATAGGGCCACTGCTACATCCATGTTCATAGCAGCACATTTCACAATAGCAAGACTGTGGAACCAACATAGATGTCCTTCAATAAAAGAATGGATAAAAAAATGTGGCATTTATACACAATGGAATATTACTCTGCATTAAGAAATGACAAAATCATAGAATTTGGAGGGAAATGGATGGCATTAGAGCAGGTTATGCTAAGTGAAGCTAGCCAATCCCTTAAAAACAAATGCCAAATATCTTCTTTGATATAAGGAGATTAACTAAGAACAGAGTAGGGATGAAGAGCATGAGAAGAAGATTAACATTAAACAGGGATGAGAGGTGGGAGGGAAAGGGAGAGAGAAGGAAAATTGCATGTAAATGGAAGGAGACCCTCAGGGGTATACAAAATTACATACAAGAGGAAATGAGGGGAAAGGAGGAAAAATATAAGGTAGAGAAATGAATTACAGTAGAGGAGGTAGAGAGAGAAGAGGGGAGGGGAGGGGGAGGGGGGATAGTAGAGGATAGGAAAGGCAACAGAATACAACAGTCACCAGAATGGCAATATGTAAATCAATGGTTGTGCAATTGATGTGATTCTGCAATCTGTATATGGGGTAAAAATGGGAGCTCATATCCCACTTGAATCAAAGTGTGAAATATGATATATCAAGAACTATGAAATGTTTTGAACAACCTACAATAAAATTAATTTAAAAAAAACCAGCATGGTACTGGTACCAAAACAGGCGGGTGGACCAATGGTACAGAATGGAGGACACAGAGATTAATCCAAAAAGCTACAACTATTTTATATTTGATAAAGGAGCTAAAAGCATGCAATGGAGGAAATATAGTATCTTCAACAAATGGTGTTGGGAAAAATGGAAATCCATGTGCAACAAAATGAAACTGAATTCCTTTCTCTCACCATGCACAAAAGTTAACTCATAGTGGATCAAGGTGCTAGATATCAAATCAAAGACTCTGTGTCTGATAGAAGAAAAAGTTGGCTCTGATCTACATATTATGGGATCGGGCTCCAAATTCCTTTATATGACATCCATAGCACAAGAGTTAATAACAAGAATTAACAAATGGGACTACTTAAACTGAAAAGTTTTTTATCAGCAAGAGAAAGAATAAGAGAGGTAAATAAGGAGCATACATCATGGGAACAAATTTTTACTCCTCACACTTCAGATAGAGGCCTAATATCCAGAATATACAAAGAACTCAAAAAATTAGACAATAAGATAACAAATAACCCAATAAACAAATGGGTCAAGGACTTGAACAGACACTTCTCAGAGGAGGACATACAATCATTCATCAAGTACATAATAAAATGCTCACCATTTCTAGCAGTCAGAGAAATTCAAATCAAAATCACCCTAAGATACCATCTCACTCCAGTAAATTGGTAGCCATTATGAAGTCAAACAACAACAAGTGCTGACAAGGATGTGGGGTAAAAGATACTCTTGTACATTGCTGGGGGGACTGTAAACTGGTGTGGCCAATTTGGAAAGCAGTATGGAGATTCCTGGGAAAGCTGTGAATGGAACCACAATTTGACTCAGCTATTGCCCTTCTCTGACTATTCCCTGAAGACCTTAAAAGAGAGTAATACAGGGATACTACCACATGGATTTTCATAGCAGTACAATTCACAATTGATACACTGTGGATCCAACCCAGATGCCCTTCAATAGATGAATGGATAAAAAAATGTGGCATTTATACACTATGGAGTATTACGCAGCACTAACAAATGACAAAATCATAAAATTTGCAGAAAAATGGATGGCACTGGAGCAGATTATGCTTAGTGAAGATAGCCAATCCCTAAAAAATAAATACCAAATGTCTTCTTTGATATAATGAGAGCAACTAAGAACAGAGCAGGGAGCAATAGCAGGAAGAAAAGATTAACTTTAAACAGAGACATGAGGTGGGAGGGTAAGTGAGAGAAAAGGGAAATTGCATGGTAATGGAGGGAGACCCTCATTGTTACACAAAATTACATATTGTTGTGAGTGGAATGGGAAAATAAACATGGAGTGAAATAAATTACAGTAGATGGGGAAAAAAGAGAAGATCGGAAGGAAGGGGAGGGGAGATAGTAGAGTATAGGAAAGGTAGCAGAATACAACAGTAGCTAATAGGGCATTATGTAAAAATGTGGATGTGTAATCGATGTGATTCTGTAATCTCTATTTGGGCTAAAAATGGGAGTTCATAAGCCACTTGAATCTAATGTATGAAATATTATATGTCAAGAGATTTTTAATGTTTTGAGCAACCAATAAAAGAAAAAAAGTAGCAATATATATGCCAATCGAAATTCATCATGAAATATATATAATCCACAGATCGAAAAATATTCATTTTACTGAACATGGATTAATGTATAATGTTATTCAACTAGGAAGCTCACCCATAGGTTGAATTTTCAGTTCCAACAGCATTTAGGAGGAGTTATCCTTTCTCACAATTTGCATCTGCCAATTCAGTTACCTCACAAGTATGTACGTGTGGTACCAGGTAGAATTCTATATGTGCATATAAAAATACATGTGCTGAATTGGCTACAGAGAAAGGGAGACAGGAATTCACATATTTGTTAATTTTAAAAACACATGTAGAACTATTTCAACAAAAAATGACTAGATTTATAACTCCTACACTATATAATGCAAAAGGCAATTGTAACAATACACCATGCCTCCTCTGAACTGCTTGTATTTCTATTCTGTTTGGGTTATTTTTCACCATCATATTAGAATTATTAGAGTATAGTAGGGTATGTGTTAGTTTCAGGGCTTCAGTATTTCAAATAGAAAATTGAAAAATGAATCGAATGTGTATGTAAATATGTGCTACACAAAAATCTTCCCACTCACATTCAGAACAATGCCTTGATATTACCTTGGCCCAAGTAAGACACAATTAGAGTAGAAAAGTGTGAAAATCTGTGAATACATATCTGGAATTGAATATGCTCAGGAGTTCACAACCTTGGTGGTGGTAGAGGAGTTTCCAAACGTAAAGAACAGTGTAAACACTCCACAAACATGGAGCTCTGCTGGCCTAAGTCTTCTTGGAAAACTGCCTCTGAGGTTGGGCACTTGAAATATATGTTGTTGTCATGAGCTTTAACTTCCTTTGTAGTGAGACCATCAAAATGGGTCTGCATCTATGTGACCTGAAAGACATGGTTTCTTATATTCCAATGACCATGAGGCAGCAGTGCTGAATTCTCTCTTTGTATGTAAACTGTGGCCACTGGAGGCTAAGTGTCTCCTCGTGTGGACTGTGAAGACATTTGGTCATCCTCCACTTTTCGTGGTGTTTCTTGCTGCTGCACTGGGAATTTGGTATTTGCTTCACCAAATACAAGGAGTTCTACTAGGATACAGTGCTGAAGGGAGTTCTGTCACGTGTGGTGGGTCAGGGTCTGCAGGAGAATGCACCAACCAGGCTTCTATCCCACACAGCTTGCCCCAATAACCATAGTAAACTGATTCTGAACATTGCCCTGAACCTCTCCATATAAAAAATGCCTTTACATATAAGTGTCTGATTTCTGCACTATGTCAGTCATAATCCATTTGGAAGCCAATGGCCGATCCACATGGCCCCACCATGGTGTTTTATCACACACCTGCCCACCACTGCTCTAGGCCCACTAATCAGCAGGATACAAATTACTGGCATCTCTGTTCTACACCATTTTCATAAAACCCAGTAAAACAAGGCATTCTCTGGTATACACATGATCAACCACAGGACTTCCAAAGATTCTCCAGTGCCACCTGGTCATGGAAATTTCAAAAATTTCATGGTATTTATCCAGCCATTTTTCAAAGATTAAGTTGGAGGCACTGTGGGTTTCAAATCATTCAGGAACCATTAAGTGTTGAGAAAGCTCATTTCAATGAAAGCTCTGGAGAACACTCACAGGCAAGGCTTCTCAAAGAGTTGCCAAAAGGTCACATGAAGCCAGGCAAATTGAGGCCTACAATGTGAGGTCCATGTGTGTTTTGACTCTCAACTATACCTGCCAATCTTTCAGAATAAAATCATGTGATATCCTGGCTGAGGTTCCCATTGTTTTGTGGAAAGACACCCTGGGCCTAGATCTCAGTTTCCATGGGTGAGTCTCATGCATGGCCTTCTAAAATCCCAACACAATTCATGGCAATACTTCTCTGAGTTCAGTTCCAGAACTCAGTCTCTAAGGGGAATCACGCCAGAGTTCAAGCCCAGGTGGAACCAGTCATTCCTTCCAACCACCACAAAAATGACCACAATTAAAATCAAAACACTCCCACAGGGCCCTCATCTTCTTCCATATAGACACTCATCATAACCTCTGGCTGGAGATTTCTATGAGGGGCACAGCCTAAGAAAGTGTAAAAAATAAGCTCACTTGCCCCTCATTTGCCTAAAATCATGGTGGCCTGGACACTCCTCCTGTGAACCTGGAGTGATCAAATATTCCTGCTGTTAAAGTGTTCCGCTTCTCCAATTTGAGGCCTACTGGCTGTGAGGTATAGATTCTTTATGTGATTTGGAGTCATGAGAAAACCCAAGCACATATGGGCAAGCCTCTGCAGGGATTTGAAGAACTCATTTAATCCAAAGAATCCCTATTCTCACTTAATGGAGGTCAGGAACCTAAAACAAGAAGGCAAAAAAATTCATCCACAATGACTTCTCTTTTGGCCATTTCGGTTTGGGAAGCACATGGGATTTTTCTTTAGATCCATTGGGTGCTGAGAATCTAAGTCACAGCCTCACACAAGGACCAGAGACTGATTCAGACACATCCCATTCCAAAGCAATTAAGCAAAGAGCCACAGGTGAAGCCCATTCATTTCCATATGAAAACAGTTTTCTTCAGGCTTCACAAAGGGTTGGCATGAGGCAAAGACCTTCCTGAAATTCAGGGTAATTGAAACACAAGTAAGCAAATGGCCCAAGAAGGGTTTCTTCACTGAGACTTTACTGGTCACACTGATATCTGAGTTTTCTGAGATGCTCTCAATCTCTTCAGCTATCCAGTACATGGCCATGTCACAGAGCCTTGTGGTGTTACATATCTGGGACACAAAACCATGAGCGTATTCTGTAGAGTGGCCAGAATTCATGAAGAAAACAGTAACTTAAGAAGACAGTAGGTGTTGCCCATCCATAAGGCAAAGTGAAGTCCATTAATCTATTGGGCAGTATTAATGTGGGGAAGCTTTCTACTAGAGAAAACAAATCCATTGATGCATTCTCTTTTCTAATGTCTACAACCACGGATACAGTGGGATACACAGACATAGAAACCCTCACAATGTCAAAGGACTTACTAGAAACAGTTCACTCCACACCAGAAAAAAACGCCTTTCCTACCTATTCTCAGAACATGAGAAAAAAACCACAAACTCACACCCACAACGGCAAAGCCACCTCCTTCCCCCAAGTAGGTCTGTGACTATCCAGAGTGTCTTCTGACTGGTGGGCCATATTATGTTCCCCCGAAATGGCCTGTCCTCTCTCAGATCTGGTCTCCTTGGCCAACTATGTGAAGTTGTCAGGAGACAGCGGTGAGCCACTACCTGCTTTCTCAGGGAAGGTGCCTCTTCAGAGCTCTGCTGGCAATTGGCCATCCTCACATCAGTAGGTACCAAGAAAGACTGACTCTGTCCTTGGAAAAAGCAAACAAGTTAGCCCAATGGGACTAGGACTGGGACTGGCTCTGGGTGCCTGTCTTCCTGGATTCCAAGTTCAGAGAATTCAATCACCAAGGAAGTGAGGAGAGGTCACTTCCTTCAGGAACTGAATGAGGTCACTGCCTTGAAAACCACCTTGTCCTAAC